>NC_058132.1:67068347-67087985 GCF_016433145.1 Gracilinanus agilis
AGACAGACAGAGAGGAAGGGAGAAAGAGGGAGGGAGAGAGAAAGAGAGAGGGAGGGAAGAGGACAGAGAGGGAGGGAGGGGGGAGAGAGACAGATAGAGAGGAAGGAAGACAGAGAGAAAGAGGGAGGGAGGAAGGAGAGAGAGAAAGAGAGAGGGAGGGAGGATAGAGAGAGAGGAAAGGAGGGGGAGAGAGAGAGAGAGGAAGACAGAGAAAGACAGACAGAGAGAGAGAAAGCTAGGTTTTAGGAAGATCATTTTGGTTGCTGTTTAGAGCATGGACTGGAGTAGAAAGAGATTTGAGGTAGATGAATGAGGAGTCTGTTGCAATAGTCCAAGTGAGAGGTGACAGTAAACTAGGAAGTTGGCTGTATAAAGGAGGAAAAGGATCTGGTGTGAGACATTTGGAGGTAGAAAAGACAAGAAGTGACAACTGACCAGACATGTGGGATGAATGAGGATAATAGAGGAAGATAAGGACAAAGTTGTGAACCTGGGTGTCTCCTCTCAGAATATTCAGGAGAAATATGTTTTGGGAGGACACATAATAATTTTACTTTTTAAAAAAAAATTTTTTTTATTTTAAAAGATTTTTCCATGATTCCATGATTCATTTTTTCTCCCACCCCTCTTCCCTCCTTGATCCCTGAGCTGATGAGCACTTCACTGGGTTATACATGTGTTATCACTTGTTACTATTTCCATAATAATTTTACTTTTTAGAGGCCCCTGGCAGCACAATAGATAGCAAGCTGGGCCAGGGGTCAAGAGTTCAAATCTAACCTCAGATATTGACTGTATGACCCTGAGCAAGTCACTTAACCCTGTTTGCTTCTACCCTCTCAACTTTAAAAGAAAATTGAACTAGGATCAATTTTGAACGCTTCTGAATAATTACTTCTTTGGCTCATATCACTGCCCAGGATTCCCCTGGGGAACATCAGAATTTGGCTTTTATCTGGATCTCCACAAAAAATGGAAAGGGCCTTGAGTTCCCATGTAAGCTATTCAGGTGTTTTGTTTTTTTTTTGATGTTTTAAGAAGTTATTTTATTCTGAATTTAAATAGCAAACAAAATTAGCTTCTGCGTGCATAACAGAAGAGAGAAGATCATATATGGATTGCAAATCTCTATTATATATAGCTTGCTTTTATTTAAAAAATATGTAAACAACATGTAACTCTCAAAGTTATCCTGCTTATCTATGTTTCTTTATGACTTCATTCTGTTCATAAATGAAAAATTCTCATGACTGTTCTTCTTTTTTGGGCTTCATTGTTGGTCTTTTGCATATTAATCAAAGTTTTCAAATCTTTCAAAGTTCTTTTTCTTTATGAAATTATTCTTTTCATAGAAATTGTATATGTAAGATAGTGGCCCCTATAAAAGGGAATTCTTTGTTGTCTTTTTGTTTGCACTTGTGAAAGGGAATACTTTATTCTCTTTGCCTAGTTGGAGTTAACACTTTGGTTAACAATAATTTTGAATCAACACAAGCTTGAACTAAGTGGAAGAGCTCAAAAACCACCGTGAATTCACATCCTACCCAGTGCTAGGAGAGAAGCCAGCTAGATACTTGGAGAGTTCTACCCTTTTTTCTAACTCAAACAGTCAGAAACTTGTTTATACCCTCAGAAAGTGTGAATCCCTACAGAAGAGGTGAACTAGTTCCACAAACACTGCCCCCTGGGCAGTGCTAGACAATTTGGAAACTGTGATTGGCCCCTGTGAAGAGGGGAGGAGACAAGAAGTCACCATAAAAGCAAGCCCTGAACACAGTCAAGGGAAGTTGAGTTTAGTGGAGAGTGAACTCCAAGAAGAGAATCACTCCAAGAAGGAAGTCCCTTCAAGAAGAAGGTTGGCCTCAGTAGTCACCTTCAGCTCCAATCATTGTCTTGACCTGCCTCTTGGAGGGAACTTGGGTGAGTGGATAGCTGGTTTTCCCTTCCTGTCTTCTGGAGAGAGTTTAATTCTAATTTCTTTTTTTTTTTTAATTTTTTAACATTTATTAATAATCATTTTTAACATGGTTACATGTTTCATGCTCCTCCTTTCCCCTTCACCCCCCGCACTCCCCCCACCCATGGCCAACGCACATTTCCACTGGTTTTGTCATGTGTCCTTGATCAAGACCAATTTCCCAATTGTTGGTGGTTGCATTGGTGTGGTAGTTTCGAGTCCACACCCTCAATCATGTCCGCCCCGACCCATGCGTTCAAGCAGTTGCTTTTCTTATATGTTTCCTCTCCTGCAGTCCTTCCTCTGAATGTGGGTAGCATCTTTACCATAAATCCCTCAGAATTGTCCTGGGTCATTGCATTGCTGCTGGTACAGAAGCCCATTACATTCAATTTTACCACAGTATATCAGTCTCTGTGTATAGAGTTCTTCTGGCTCTGCTCCTTTCGCTCTGCATCAGTTCCTGGAGGTCTCTCCAGTTCGCCTGGAACTTCTCCAGTTTATTATTCCTTTTAGCACAATAGTATTCCATCACCCGCATATACCACAGTTTGTTCAGCCATTCCCCAATTGAAGGACATCCCCTCCTTTTCCAGTTTTTTGCCACCACAAAAAGCACAGCTATAAATATTTTTGTACATGTCTGTTTATCTATGATCTCTTTGGGGTACAAACCCAACAATGGTATGGCTGGGTCAAAGGGCAGCCATTCTTTTATAGCCCTTTGAGCATGATTCCAAATTGCCAGCCAGAATGGCTGGGAGAGTTTAATTCTGATTGATGGTTAACAAGTCCTGGCTGAGCCAAGCACTGGAACAATATTTAGTTAGGTAGCTAATATCTGCTCTACCCTTTTGTATTTCTCTACTTTCACTCTTTCCACCTCTTTTATAAATAAAAGATTTGTAATTTTCATATATTTAGCCAAACCATTAATTTTAACACTTATACCCCAAAAATATGACAGTAAATTACAAAGAGAGGAGCATGATGTCCTGAACAAGAATAAAAGCGGAAGGTGGCCATGATAACTCTTGCCTCATTAGACCATATGATGGATTATGGGTTTGGAAGGATTCTCAGAGTAGTTTCAGCTTTCATTGCTACTAAACTGCCATCTTGTATCCCCCCCCTCCATAATATATCATGGGGTCCAGTCTTGGAAGGTGACTTTCATATTTTACAAAGGACCTTGTCAAGTTGGAGAATTCCAGAAGAGGCTTCCCAGAAGGTTGAACAGCTTCAAGATCATGCCATGGGAGGTACAGTTGAAGCAACTGGGGACTGATAGTCTAGAGAAGTGTAAAAGGGAATTCTTTGTTCTCTTGTCTATTCTGAATTTACACTTGTGAAAGGGAATCCTTTATTCCCTTTGTCTATTTTGAGTTAACACTTTGGTTAACAATAACTTAAGTACCCCTATTTAGTACCTGCTAGATTGTGAAGACAGGATTAAATCTCCTTTGTTTACTTTTGAATGGAATCAACAAAAGCTTGAACACTCTACATAGCACTAGGTGGAGGAGCTCTCCACCCTTTCAACTCTGTCAGCCAGGAATCTGTGAACCCTTTTGATGAGTATTCACCCCTCCAGAAGGTGAGAAGTGGTTCCCACAAACACTGCCCCCTAGGAAGTGCTGGGCAATTTGGAAGCTGTGATTGTCTTGTGAAAAGGGGAAGAGACAAGAAACCACTATAAAAAACCCTGGATTTCTGGAGCTAGGGAAGTCAACTCCAAGAAAGAAGTCAGCTTAAGGAAGAAGGTTGGCTCAAGGAAGAAAGTTGGCCACAGGAGTCACCTTCACCTCAAGTCATAGTCTTGGCCTGCCTCTTGGAGGGAACATGAGTGAGTGGATAGCTGGCTTTCCCTTCCTATATTCTGGAGAGAGTTTAATTCCAGTTGAAGGTCCACAAGTCCTGGTTGAGTTGAGCACCTGAGCAATATTTAGTTAGATAGGTTAATGTCTTCTCTACCCATTTGTATTTCTCTGCTTTCACTCTTTCCACCTCTTTTGTAAATAAAAGCTATTAAGGTCATTTCAACTTTGAGCAATAATACTTTGAATCAGCAACCATGACTATTATGTATAATTTTTATATATTTTAGTCAAACCATTAAAATTTAATTTAATTCTTACAGAAGAGAAAACTTAGAGGGAACAAGAAAGGGAACAAATATTTGAAGGTGAGAAGTGACTGAAAGGCAACCTAGAGATGACTCTGTTGTGTAAAAGAGGACTTAGACTTGTTCTCCTAGGTCTCAGGAAGCAAAACTAGGAATAATATGGAGAAACTTCAGAGTGATGATCTCTGTGTAAAGAAAACCTTTTAGGATAGAGCACTGGGTTTAGAGTCAGGAAGACCTGAGTTCAAATCTGGTTTTAGACACTTACTGTGTGATCATGGGCAAGTCACTTAACCCTGTTGGCCTTAGTTTCCTCATGTGTGATCTGGAGAAAGAAAGGGCAAACCACTCCAGTATTTTTGCCAAGAAAACCCCAAATGGGATCATGAAGAGTTGGAAACTGAACAATAATAACAGCAGAAAGACCATCTTTTTAACAACTAGAGAGTTCCATGGACAACCTGAACTGCCCCAAGAGATGTTTCCTCCACAGGGAAGGTCTTCAAGTAAGGGTTGGTTGACCACTTGTGGGAGATGTTAGAAAGGGAAATTTTCACATGTATTGGTCAGACTAGATGAATTCTGAAATCTTTTCCCTTAGTGAAGAAGCACAGCATATTGGGTAGAATATTGACTGTCCAGTCATTGGTTTGGAACTGTATAAGTAGAGAATTTTGTACCTTTAAACTATGTTCCCCAGAATTCCTTTCATCTCCCAGCATCCCTTTCCCTGCATCCTCATGTTTGTGTTTTTCACATTTTGTATATAGTTTGTGGTAAATGCTTCCTCTTTCTCTTTTTTCCTTGGTGCAGGCTGAGGAAAGTTGCTTTTTACTCTAGTTTTTTTTATGTTAGCTATTATTAATAAATCTTATTAAATACAATACTTAGAATACTAGATATTAATTTTGAAACTCACGTTATGGTGGCCATAAAGGGACAGAATTCTCAAATATTTTTTAAGATAGTCTATCAGTAAAGCAGTAAGTTTGCTGATAGTGCTGACTCCACCCACCCACCAGTGAGAGCTGAGAAATGGGGTTGCCTTTTCTCTCCCTGCTACCTGTGCTCTCTCAGCCCTGCTGCCTGCGCTCCTTCCTACCCACTTTGTGCACACTGCTGCTCCACCCACTACTGTTGCTGCCAATTTAGTCTGACTGTACCCACCCAGCCTACAGCCTCCATTTGCCCCTACTAGACCCACCACGAGAGGCTGCCATTCTGAGCTGCTTTTTTCTGCAGAAGGTGACATATAAAAAATCCTTCCACCTCAAACCCTTCCCCCACCTAATGTGGGTTTCCAGCTTGTCCTAGCCATTTTTCATCAGGGGGAACACAGTATGGAATAGAAAAAAAAAAAAAAACCTCACTATTCAGCTCCACCGCCTTCTAGCTTTCAAGCAGATTTTTTTTTAACGCTGACTTTGGGTTCCTTCTGAAGGCTGCTACTGAAGGTTTTTTTGTTTTTTTTTCACAAGAAGGGCAAAAATTCCAAATCAGTAGATTTGAAGTCAGAGTTATGGGTTTTTAAAAAATTTTTTAACTGGAAAACCATAACTCCTTATGTATGCTAGTTTTGCCACCAGATCCATCGAGGTCATATGTTGCTTATACAGCCTTTTCTTCCATTTTGCCATTGCTAATTGTCACATAGATGATGGATGACCTCCATCAAAACTGGTTACAACCTGTATACAACCTTTGGAGAATTTAATGACTTAAGAATTTAAATTGTTTTTAAGGGGTCTTCAGAAAAGATTTTTAGATATCTAGTAGCTTCTGGAATTATATATATATTATAAAGAATGTTGAATTAAAGGTAGAGAACAAAATAGAAGTTCCTGCCAAAAAGTTTCATATAAAGCAGGAAGCCAAAAGTAGCTTATGCATGCATGATATTTTAACTCTTTAGTTTAATCTACTTCCACCGGAACAATCTAGATTTCTTGATGATATTATAAACCCCAAAGAGTTTTCATCAGCACTACAAAGGCTTGTGTTTTTTCTAGGTTCTTCTGCCAAATTTTGAAATAATAGCAGTAATAGACTTTGTTAAAAATATCTTTGCCAAGATGGAAAGAATTGTTACATCTGTAGAATTTGTGACAAATATCCATCAGTTCACAGGCTTTTTAAATGTCATACAGCAAGTGGCTATATAGAGACTCATGTGAATCGGATATAATAATGAGTTTGTTTGCTATTGTCATTAACTGGGCTATTGTGAATTTTGGAACTTTCTTTGAATGTGCATTATCTGCTGTATTAATATTTTATAAACTTGTTACTTTGTAAAAATCATTTGCACTCACACAGAGGTTCATGGCCAAGTTAAAAAGAAAATGGATCTCATTTTGGGTGAGAAACCTTTATATTCTGCCTTTCCTTGGCTGACACAGTGTGTCACTAATTTTAAGGTACATATTTTTAATTTTTAAAACATTTTTTATTATTGCTTTTTTTTCCTGCATGTGCATTATAGTATTTGAGTTTTATTTTTTCTCTCCTTTTTGGCACTTGAAGCACATATTACCAGAATTAATTTTTTTTTATTTTGCAGTAATATAAGTTAAAAAATGTCCATTAACCCTAATGTCAATGCATACCCCCACCCAAAAAAAAGCTTTAGATTATATTAATAATGCCATTGATCATTTAAAAATAATTATGGGAGTTTGCTTAATGATTCTGTCTAATTCCAAGAGAAGGGAACAAAAAAAGCTACTGCACAGTGCCAAAGAATCACAAAGCTAACCTGCAAAGTACCAATTGGTCAAAGAGACCAAATCAATGAGATTGATGAAAAATTTTGAGCCAAGACAAGAAGACTTGAACTTGTTTGGGGTTCAAGGTTGTGGCTGTTTTGACATATATCAGAGGCAGGACTTCACTGAGACACATTCTATCCAAGCACCTCACTTTGGCTGCCATCCTGGCTCCCATAATCCAGTCCCTTTTCTGTTTTTCATAGTGTGGCAAACTTTCTGTAGTCCTGGCTGCTGACTGGGGTAAGTGCATAATTACATAAATCACTTTAATTGGGCCCTGATTCAAGGACCTGTTATAGGTTTATTTTTCCTTTACTTAGATTTTTTTTTAGACATAAGACTTTGATATTTTATATTTTATCCACAGGTTGTTTTTTCTCTTTTATTTGGATTTTTTTTATATTTTTTATTTCTTTTGCCAGTTAATTCATATACCTCATTATTTAGCCATGTATCTCTGTGATTACTAAGTGTATATCTGTATCCTCCTCAGGGGAGAGGAGTATATTATTGTTGTGAACTCTGATTTGAATTTGAGCCTAAAAATTAGAATATGAGACTACCTCCCAGAATCCAGAAAATGGACTGTTTGGAGTAGGCTCCATGAAGATGCCTGCAGAGACCACACGCTGCACCAGAAGATCCAGAGTGAACTTTGAGATATACTAAATTGAACTATGGGGGGGTTGAATACATTTGTTTTGAATGTATACTCTTATGCCAAAGGGGACTGCTCCCAAATTGGCCCCAAACATTGTTTTTGTTTTTTTTCTCTTTTATTTCTCTTTTACCCCCAAATTATTGTAAGTTTTAAGTTGATTATCTTTCTATGATCCATTGGGGAGACTGGTCTCCCAAAGGATCACAGCAGGATATATATAAGTAGAGAATTTTGTACCTTTAAACTATATTCCCAGAATTCCTTTCATCTCCCAGCATCTCTTTTCCTGCGTCCTCATGTTTGCAGTTTTCATGTTTTGTATATAGTTTGCATTCCTCTTTCTCTTTTTTCCCGAGTGGGCTAAGGAAGGTGGCTTTTTACTCTAGCTTTTTTATGTTAGTTATTACTAATAAATCTTATTAAATATAATACCTAGAATATTGGATATTAATTTTGAAACTCATAGAATCTAGGTTCTGATCCCACCTTTCTAATCCTACCTACTAGCTGTGTGACTATGGGGAAACCGACCACCTCTTTAAGCCTCAGGTAAACTCTTTAAGAGAATACATTTTAGCCTAGTTGCAATCTGCCTTTCTAGAATAGTTCCCACATAAAGGAAGTCACTGACCCAAACCACAGAGATGTATCATAAATCCTTGACTGATAGATTCTGAACAAAGAGCTTTCAGGGCCCTTAAAGGTTTTAAGTTCTCTCCAAGTCCCTATTAGCCACCATTTTATATATGAGTGTAGGTAGTAAGCTTTGGCCTCACTGTCCCAGAGCCAGGCTACTATATCTCACCTAAAGCTGTTAGAAGGTTCCTCCAAAAAGACTCCACAGGGTTAGAAAATCTATTAGTCATGCTCCCAAGTCTCTCCAAGGACAATTACATTACATGATATCATAGCTCTGCCAGAAGGAAATCTCATTGGAACTCAGGTCCATTTTTGGATCTTGGACAAGTCACTTAGCCCCTGTTTGTCTCAGTTTCCTCATCTGTAAAATAGGAACAATACTAATAGCCCCTTCCTCCCAGGTTTATTGTGAGGATCAAATGAGATAAGAACTCTAAAGCTCTTAGTACAGTGTCTGGCACATAGTAACTACTTTATAAAAGTTGGCTATAATCATAATTTATTATTTGTATTATTTATAATTTATTTTTATTATTATAAGGAGGCACCTCAGTTTCTTCCACATAGGCAAGTGTATCTATCAACTGTGTGGGCTCACAAGGACTGAACTTATGAGACAAGACTGCTATAAGAGGAGAAAACAAAATTCCAGGGCTAGGATTTGAATCCATTTCCTTCTCTAGTTCATTTTACAGATAAGGAAACTGAGGCAAAAAGAGTTAAATGACTTGCCCAGGGTCACAGAGCCAGTAAGATGAGTCTTCCTGACTCTAGGCCTGGCACTCTATCAGTATAATGACCTGTAACTTTGAAAAATAGGTATCAAGAATAGTTGACATTTCCTCATCTAGATTATGCTTGAAGAAAGAGATTTTCTACTAACCACAGACATCTCCCCACGGGTCCTGGGCCCTCTTCTCTTTTCCCTCTAAGGTTTTTCACCCCTTTTGGTGATCTAGTGTTTTTAATAGGAATGGGCGTTGTATTTTGTCAAAAGTCTTTTCTGCATTTATTTATTTTTTAAACCCTTAACTTCTGTGTATTGGCTCCTTGGTGGAAGAGTGGTAAGGGTGGGCAATGGGGGTCAAGTGACTTGCCCAGGGTCACACAGCTGGGAAGTGTCTGAGGTCAGATTTGAACCTAGGACCTCCCGTCTCTAGGCCTGACTCAATCCACTGAGCTAACTAGCTGCCCCTTTTCTGCATTTATTGAAATAATCATAAAGTTTCTGTAGGTTTTGTTATTGATATGGTCAATTATGCTGGTAGTTTTCCTAATATTAAACCGTCTCTCCATTCTGGAGAGAAACCCACCATGATAAGTTGCTTTAATCTTCTTGCTAGTCTTTTGTTTAAGATTTTTGTATTAATACTCATTTTGGATATTGATCTATACAGTTTTCTTTCTCTGTTTTTGTTCTTCCTGGCTTAGGTACCAACACCATATTTGTGTCCACAAAAGGAATTTGGTAAGAGTCCCTTCCTCAACTATTTTCCCAAATAGTTTATATAGTATTGAAATTAATAATTCTCTAAATGTTTGGTAGAATTCACTTGTGAATCTATCTGGCCGTGGGGCTTTTTTCTTAGGGAATTCATTGATGACCTGTCAATTTCTTTTTCTAAGATGAGATTGTTTAAGTATTCTATTATGTCTTCTATTAATCTGGGCTACTTATATCTCTTTAAATACCCATCTATTTCACTTAGATTATCAGAATTTTGGCATATAATTGGGCAAATGACTCATAATAATTGCTTTAATTTTCTCTTCACTGGTTATAATTTTGCCCTTTTCATTTTTAAAACTGGTAGTTTTGTTTTCTTCTTCTTCTTTTAATCTAATTAATACATGGTTTATCTATTTTTTTTCATAAAACTAGCTCCTTGTTTTATTAGTTCAATGGTTTTCTTGCTTTCAATTATTAATCTCTCCTTTGATTTTTAGGATTTCTAATTTGGTGTTTAGTGGGGGGGGGGGTTAATTTGTTATTCTTCTAGATTTCCTAGTTGCACATCCATTTCATTGAACTGCTCTTTTTCTATTTTATTGATGTAAGCAGTTAGACATATAAATTTTCCCTGGGTACCATTTTCGCTGCATCCCCTAAATTTTGGTATGTTGTCTCCTTTTTGTCATTCTCTTTAATGAAACTGTTGATTGCTTCTATGATTCATTCTCTAAGAAAAGGTTATTTAGTTTCCATTTAACTTTGAGTCTTTTTTTTTCTTCCAGCTCTTTCTTCAGTGTAATTTTTATAGCATTATGGTCAGAAAAGAATACATTTAATATTTCTGCTTTTCCACATTTAGATGAGAGGCTTTTATGTCTTATTATAAGATCAGCTTTTGTGAAGGTGCCTTACCTCCTTAGAATGGATACTAAGAATTGGTTCCAAGGCAGAAAGAAGAGCAGTAAATGCTAGGCAATTGGGGTTACGTGACTTGTCTAGGGCCACAGAGTTAGGAAGCATCTCAGGCCACAGTTGAATCTAAGACTTTTGGTCTCTAGGCCTGTCTCTCTATCCACTGAGCCACTAGCTTCCCCTCTTTCTAGTCTTCTAAAAAATTATTTCCCTCTACTTTCTCTGTGATATAGTGACATTTGCCTCCTTGTTCCTTATACAAGATATTCCATCTCCTTATCCTGCATTTTCCCTAACTGTCCCCCCATGCCTGGAATAAGCTCTTTCTCCTCATTTTGGCCTTCTGGCTTCCTTCAAGTCTCAGCAAAAGTCCCACTTTCTGGAACAAGTCTTCCCTGGTCCTTCTTAATCTTAGTGCCTTCCTTCTAAGATTACTTCCATCTTTTTTTTTTTCTTCTTTATTTCTTTAGAGCTTAGCACAGTACTTGACACATAGTATATGCTTAATAAATGCTTGTTGGCTGACTGACAGACATTCATATAGTGCTTTAAAGTTCCAAAGTAATCATCAAAAATAGCCCCAGAGGTAACACAGGCTTTGAGAGCTCCACAGGTGAAGAAACTGAGATTAAGAAGTATCCAAGGAACAGTTAGGTAGTTCAGTGGATAGAGAGCCAGGCCTAAAGTCAAAAGGATCTGGGTTCAAAACTGGCCTCAGATACTTCCTAGATGCTTAACCCCATTGCCTAGCCCTTCTGCCTTAGAACTGCTACTTATTATTGATTCTAAGACAGAAGGTAAGGATTTAAAAAAGAGACAGACAGAGAGACAGAGGGAGAGAGGGAGAGAAAGAGAAGAGGGGGATGGAGAAAGAGAGAGAGAAAGAGATTCAGAGGCTTATCCATGATCATTTCATTAGCGTAAGACTCTGAATTCAAACCCAGATTTCTGCTGGCTACAAATACAAACCTCTTTCCACTATATTGTGCTAATTCTTAATATATTATCCAAGGTAGAAAATCTAGAGAATGAGTGATTTCTGCCCTCATGGACATTAGTAATTGCAAACACATATACAAAGTAAGTTTTGTGACAAGGGTTTCTTCCTCATATGAAGAGCTCAGATAAACTTTGAATACCTCTTACATTTTTTTTTCTCATATGCCTTCATTCCAGTAAAACCTGAAAATGTCTATATCTGGCATTCCCTAAAAGATAGTCATCAGCTCTTTAAATTTTTTGTTTTTTTTTGCTTTTGAACCATCATCCCAGGAATACCTGATGACAACAGTATAGTATATGGCATTTCTTTGAAGAGTGGCCGTTAGTTTCCTTTACAGGTATTCCGGTGAATGAGGTATAAAACATAGATAAGGGGCAGTTAGGTAGCACAGTGGATAGAGCACTGGGCCTGGAGTCAAGAGGACTGGGGTTCAAATCTGGTCTCAGATACTTCCTAGCTGTGTGACCCTAGGCAAATCACTTAACCTCAGTTGCCTAGCCCTTAAAATTCTTCTGCCTTAGAATCAATAAGACAGAAGGTAAGGGTTTAAAAATAAAAAGCAAACATAAACCAAATTTTAGTTACACAGTAAAGGACACTGTATAGGGAGGACTCATTCTTGAATCTATAATTAGTCAGAAACCCAGTTCCCTACTCAGTTCTCATGACTTATTCTTCCATTTCATCTCAATTATCCACTGGCCTGGTCAAACTCATGATCATCTCCCCCAAGTAGTGTCCTACTTCCATGCTCAAGAACTACAAAATTCCTTATCTGATCTTAATCTTTTATCTTCCTATGTCTTACTTCTAAATATATTCTTGGACCTCATCAGGACCTATAGTCGCTCTATCTTCAATATTTTCCCAGGCCACCACCCAGATCTGATGAAGATTTGGCTTGCCCAATCTTGGTGAATCAGTTCAACCCTAGGTGTTCAGTTGTGTCAGACTCTTCATGACTGACCCCATTTGGGCTTTTCTTGGCAAAGATAGTAGAGTGGTTTGTCATTTCTTTCTCCAGCTCATTTTTATAGATGAGAAAATTAAAGCAAACAAGGTTAAGTGACTTGTGCAGGTCACACAGTTAGAATGCATCTGAGAATGGACTTAAATTCATGAAGATGAGTCTGATTCCAAGCCCAATGCTCTATTGACTACACCACTATTCCACCCTACATTATATTTTATTCTTGACTCCTTTGCTCCCTTTTCCTTTTGCCATTCAAATCTTCCTTTTTTTTTTTAACTCTTACCTTCTGTCATAGAATCTTTTTTATGTGCCCCTTTCTCTCCAATCACAGAGTCATCACCCTAATTTGCTCTCATCACCTTGTCTAGACTATTGTTTTGTTTTGAAAAACCCTTACATTGTCTTAGAATCTGTACTAAGTATTGGTGTCAAGGCAGAAGAACAGCAAGGGCTAGACTATTGGAGTGAAGTGACTTGCTTGGGTCACATAGCTAAGTGTCTGAGGCCAGATTTGAACCCAGGAACATCAGATTCCAGGCATGACTGTCTATCTACTGACCCACCTAGCTATCCCTATTCAAATATTTCTAAACCTAACCCATTTGCTACTTTAGCTCCTCTTCATTTGCTGCTAACTGAAACTGGAGAAAGTCTTGGCATTGTACCAGGTTGGTCTACTACCATTTTGTCATCAAAATCCCTTTGTTGGAGGCTCAATTGGACTCACTGCAGGAAGGCTGCTCTTTCCTAATCAAATTCTCTATTCTACTCTCCACAGAGGCTTCTAAACTTCTTCTCCCTTTAAGCCTCCCACTACCCTTTCAGCTGAGGGCCCTACCTCATTCTTCATGGAAAGATAAAGATGACTCTTTTTCCCTTCTCTTCTCACATTCCATGGTATGGTCTCTCACTATCTTTTTGTTCTTCTCTTGGCTGGATGAAAAAATGGCCCTTCTTGCTAAGGTCAGAGACTCTACAGATATCCCTGATCCCCATCTCTCCCTTCTTCAGAGAATGCCCCCCACTATCATCCCCATCTTTCTCCAATCTTCCATCTCCCTACACGATTGTTCTCCATACTGTTTGGTTGTAATTTTTGCCTTTCTTGTTATCTCTAAGGGTTCAACAAAAGTGCCCTGTATGTAGAAAGAGCTTGATAAATATTTGTTGACTGAGATTTCTAAGATGGGTGGTCCACATGGGTTGTTTAAATGTGGATGAATTTATGGATATAGATGATGACTTGGTGGATGGTATGGATGGTTGTGTTAAGAAACCTGGTTTGATTCAGCAGAGAAGAGGCAAGGGCCTTCTCTGCAAGTGGAAGGTGAGGAAAGGGACAATAACCCCAGGAATTTGTGAGTCTGGGAGCTCTTTCCTCCAGCTTCTGATAAAGGTATTTCTATCTATCCAACCTAATCAAATATCTCTGGTCTGGAGGTAGGATAGTTTCACAACAAATGCTATTTCCCTGGTAGCTCTTAGCTTATAATCATCAGGCTAAGTCCTTCCTACTGAGTGATGGTTACAAAAGACAATCAAAAATAGCAAACAGTGAGCAAAATCAATTTATCCAAGCAAAATGGTAAACAAAAATTGGATTAGTTTGATAGTTATACCAGAAAATATACAGAAGTGAGTTCTTCAAATGAGGGAGTTCTCAAACCAAGAGAAAGGGCCCTATTTCACCTGTGGTGGACTCTTCTAGCAGTTTCTAGGGAGGCAAACTAGAAATTCGGGACATGTTGATGAAGTGACTTTTCCTATGGGTATGCATCTTCTCTTTCCATTTGTGTCTGCAGAAATGTCTTTGGACCCATAAGTGTCTCTCTCCTGAAGCACATCCAGAATCAACTCTGAACCTTGTGTAGGCATGTGGCATATCTTCCACATATATTCTCTTCACCAAAGAGGAGTCATATCCCACTCTGGATATAGCATGTAGCATAGGCTTGCTCTTTCCTTACACACCCTGGGTAGGAGCCAGCTTATATCTACTAATATGCCCAAGTCTATCATTAAAAAAAAACAAACTTTCACCTGGAACTCAAAATTTAAAGTAAAAAAAGAATGAAAAAAAATGTTCCCATGTAATTGGGAAATATTTGACAAAATAAATAAAAAATAACATTTTTAGGGGACAGCTGGGTGACTCAGTGGATGGAGAGCCAGGTCTAGAGACCTCTCAGACATTTCCTAACTGTGTGACCCTGGGCAAGTCACTTAACCCCCATTGTCTAGCCCTTACAGCTCTTCTACCTTGGAATCAATACACAGTATTGGTTCTAAGATGGAAAGTAAGGGTTTTAAAAAAATAACATTAAAAAAAATTCACTCATTCAATCCTACCATTCCCCACTCCCTATTTTTCTCTATCTCCTCTCCACTTTCTACCACCTATTTAGCAACACTGAAAATGCTGTCTATATTAGGCACCTCCACTTCTTTTCCCTCATTTCCTTCTAAACCCTTTGTAGACTGGCTCCTCCTCATCCATCAATCATTCAACAGAAACTTCTCACTCCAAAGTTATTAAAGATCCCTTAACTGCCAGATCTAATGACCTTTCCCCCAATTTTTACCCTTATTGAATTCTTCTGCTTTTGAAAGTGGCCATCGCCCCCTTCTCTAAGGTTCCCTTTTGTCACTAGTTTTTGTGCCCGGCTCTCTTCTGGACCCTCTCCTAGCTGTGTCCTTTGCTAGACCTTCAGCCAGGGCGCACCCAAGACGCAGTTCCTGGCCTACTTCTTTTATCTTGCTATAACATATCTATATCTATGCTTTATTTATATGTGATCTCATCAGCTCCCATGGATTCAATTATTCTCTCTCTGCAGATGATTTGCAGATCTCTGTGCCTAGCCATAATGTCTCTTCTCACCCCCAGACTCTATCTCCAACTGCATAACTGGACATCTTGAATTGGACGTCCAGTTGACATTCCCAAAACTGAACTCCTTCTCTTTCCCCCCTAACCCTCCCTTCTTCCTAATTTCCCTGTTACTGCTGAGAGTACCATGAGTCATCCTTGACTCCTTGTTCTCTCTTACCCTTCATATCTAATCTGCGGCCAAGTACAGTTGTTCCTGCCTTTGCAAGACCCCTCATATGTGCTTTGTCTCCTCTGACGCTAGTGCCTCCCTGGTACAGGTCCTCTGACCTTGCTGCTTATGGGTCTGGCTTGCCTCAGGTTTTTCCTCACTCCAATTCATCTTTCACTCAGTTGTCTAAACTACCTTCCTGAAGCATGCATCTAATCACATCACTCTCCAATCTTGGTAAACTCCAGTGGTTCCCTATCATCTCCAGAATCAAATCTCTTAGGCATTTTAGCTCTTCTTAACCTGATCCCTATCTACCTTTCCAGCCTTCTTTTTAAAAAAACAAAACAAAACCCTTAACTTCTGTGTATTGGCTCCTAGGTGGAAGAGTGGTAAGGGTGGGCAACAGAGATCAAGTGACTTGCCCAGGGTCACACAGCTGGGAAGTGTCTGAGGACCTCCCATCTCTAGGCCTGACTCTCAATCCAGAGCTTCTCAGCTGCCCCCCTTTCCAGCCTTCTTAAATCTTATTCACTCCCACCTACTCTGTGATGCAATGATTCTCCTGGTTCCTCCTGGCTGTTCTTCAAATAAGACACCTCCAAACTGAGCATTTTTACCAGCTCAAAAAATGAGGTCTAGTTATTTTCTGACCAGGTCTAGAATTTTCTTCTTTCTCAACTCTGCTTTCATTCTACCTTCTGCAAGAACTCTTTCTGGTTCTTAATCTTTATTTAAGACTAAGTATTTTTTTTTTTTAACATTAGTGCCTTTCCTGTGAGATGATCTTTTAATGTATCCTATTTATACTTTGTTGGTATACTGGTGTTTGACAAGTTGAACCTGTCTTTCTACATTAGGCTGTGAACTCCTTGAGGGCAGAGACTGGTTTTGTCTTTCTGTGTATCCCCAGTGATTAGCACAGTGCCTGGCACATAGTAGGACCTTAGTGCTTGTTGAATTGACTTCTTTCTCAAGATCTTATGTGCCCCTTTCTCTTTGATCACATAATCATCACCCTAATTCTGGCCCTCATCACCTCTTGCCTGGAGTATTGTTTTTTTAAACCCTTATCTTCCATCTTAGAATCAATACTGTGTGTTGGTTCCAAAGCAGAAGAGTATAAGGGATAGACTGTGGGGGTTAAGCGACAGCCAAGAAGTGTCTGAGGTTAGATTTGAACCCAGAACCTCCCATCTGTAGGCCTGACTCTCAATTCACTGAGCCACCTAGGTACCCCTTATGTGTGGTTTTGAAAGCACTTAGTAACTTATTAAAAAAAAACCAAAAAACGCTTATATTCCATTTTAGAATCTATACTGTGTATTAGTTCCAGGTAAGAATGAGTAATGGGAGTTAAGTGATTTGCCCAGGATCACATAGCTAGGAAGTATCTGAGGACAGATTTGAAACCAGGATTTCCTGTCTCCAGGCCTGGCTCTCAATCCACTGAACCACCTCCCTGGCTGGAATATTGTAATATTCTCCTGGGGCTTCCTGCCTAAAGCCTTTCCACACTGCAACTTATCCTCTCAAAGTGGAATGCAGTGCAGGTCTGACCACTTTACCCTCTTCTTAATAAATAACAATGGTTCTTATAACCTCTTGGATCAGATTTAAACTCTGGCTTTTTAAATTCTTTGCAACTTTATCCTTTCCTATTTTTCCATCTTTTGTTCCTTTCTTCTTTCCTTTTTTTCTTTCTTTCTTCTCTCTCTCCCTGTCTTTCTCTCCCTTTTTTTCTTTCCTTCTTAGTATCAATTCCAAGACATAAGATCTGTAAGGGCTAATCAATGGGAGTTAAATGACTTGCCCAGGGTCACTCAAGCTAGGAAGTATCTGAAGCCACATTTGAATCCAGATCCTCCTAACTCTAAACGTGGTGTTCTATCCACTGGGCTACCTAGCTATTCCCTTTCCAGTTTCTTATACATTCCTCTCATGCATCCAATCTATAGGCTCTGATCTACAAACCATGTTCCACTGCTTGTCTCCAAGTCTGTATCCTGGCTTCAGTCCCTCCTGCCCAGGTTATTCTCTCTCTTTTCTGCCACCTTTCCTGGAATTCCTGGTATCCTTCAAAAATCATTCCAAAGGCTACTTTGTTCAGAATGCCTTTCTTGGTCCCCCAGCTGCTAGTACCCTCCTTTTGTTTTTCTCTGTTAGAATGTAAGATCCTTGAAAAAAAGGGACTTTTTGTTTTCTGTTTTCATTTCACCCAGTGGCAGGCAGTCAAGGTGTTAATAAATCTTTATTAAGCACCAGGCTTATGAACCAGGCACTTTGCTAAATCCTGAAGATACAAAGAAAGGTAAAAGGCAGTTCTTGTTCTTAAGGAGTTTGTAGTCTAATGAGGGTTCCCCATGTCCCACAGACAACTAAAGATTTGAACCTGGAAGTCAGAAGAAAGATAAAGGTTGGACAAGTAAGGTGATCTGAGAATCTTCAGCAGAGAGATGATAAATGAATCCAAGGGAGTGGAGAGATCACCAAGTAAAACAGAACATAGAAGGAAGAGGATCCAAGATAGAGCCTTGTGGGATACCCAAGGTTATGGGCATGACCTAGAAAATTATCCAACAAAGGAGACTAGAAAGGAAAAATCAGAAAGATTAGAGAAAAACCAGGAGGGAGCAGAGTCATGAAAACTAAAGAAGAGACTATGGAGAAGAGGGTGATATACAATGTCAAAGGCTGTAGAGAGGGCATGCAATGCTACACTTTTTTTTTTGGTCTGTTTTGTAAAACTAAGCTATAAGTTCAAGTTTGTAGAATAAATGAGGTGACAAGATCTGTGTAATTCATAAACAAGAAAGCTGAGAATTGAGTGAAACTCGGTTGATTCAAACCTGCAGTTTTGATGAGATACCAGCCCAATTGTCAAGCAAGCCATTAGTGGTCTGTACATTGCTCTATCCTATATGTGAATATCCCCAGGCCTGTTCATTTTGTTGCATATATTAGCCTTGTTATGATTTATTTTTTTTAAACCCTTCCCTTACATTTTAGAGTCAATATTATGTATTAGTTCCAATGAAGAGAGGTAAGGGCTAGGCAATGGGGGTTCAGTGACTTGCCCAAGGTCACATAGCTAGGAAGTGTCTGAAGTCATATTTGAACCCAGGACCTCCCAACTACTGGCCTGGCTCTCAATCCACTGAGCCACCCAGCTGTCTCACCCCACGCTTCCCCCTATATTTTAAAAATAAAGTCAGTAGGATTTCTTTCTTTAAAAAAAAAAAAAAAAAAACCCCTTACCTTCTGACTTAGAATCATTACTAAGTACCAGTTCCAAGGCAGAAGAACAGTAAAGGCTAGGCAATGGGGGTTAAGTGACTTGCCCCGGGTCTCACAGATAGGAAGTGTGTAAGGTCACATTTGAACCCAGGACTGCCTATCTCCCGGCCTGGCTCTCTCTCCACGGAACCACCTCGATGCCCCTCCTTGTGATTATTTCTGAGTGTGTGTTTATGTGTGTCCTGGACCAACCTTATGTTGTTGTTCTTTGTGTTGAAGAGCGAGGTTTGGATTTGCGAGGTAAACTAGTTGGAATGTCTTCGAGTGTGCATTGCATGCTGGTGTGTGCATTATGCTGGAAGAATTTGTTGTGCACACACGTGTGTAGATGAGAATGTTTTCCTGTTGCATGCTAGAGCTTAGATGTTGGGAGTGGGTCTGGCCGACGGACTTGTCAGTCTGAGCGTTTTGTGTGCACGTGCTGGCGTGGGCTTTTGCAGGCTGTAGGCCAGTGTGTTGTGGACGCTTTAGAGTCTTGCGTGGACGGTGTCACGCGTGTGGATGTCCTATGAGAGAACGTATCCAAGTGGACCAGGACGGAATGGCCTGCTCTTGCAGTCAGTGCGGCATTGAGTGGTCCGAAGGAGGAGAAAAGGGAGGAGAGGAGTGTTCTCGCGGGAAGGTACCAAATAGGGCCTCGGCCCCTTTAAGGCTCCAGCTCCCTGGCGGCGGCCGGAAGTGTTGAAGCCCGGACTGGCGGCGCTGGTGGCTGCGGCAGCGGCGGTTTCTGCGCATGCTCCGTCGGCCTCCCGAACTCGCCGCCCGCCGCCCGCCCGCCGGAGACGGTGAGGAGGAGGAGGGGGGAGGGG
>NC_058132.1:67092885-67140432 GCF_016433145.1 Gracilinanus agilis
GGCCGCGCGCGCTCTTGGCCTCCGCCCGCCTGCCGAGGCTCGCGCGCCCCCGCCGAGGCCCGGCCCCGCCAGCCCCCAGCGCGAGCCCCCGCGGAGCCCGCGCGCCCCGAGCCCGGGCAGGGCAGGCCGCGAGCAGGCCGAGCGCAGAGCAGCCCCGGGCCTAGGGCCTCCGTGCGTGGCAGGGACCTCAGGGCCCCATTGCGTCCGGACGCTTCGTTTTACAAGGGGGGGGGGTAAACTGAGGTCCGGGCATTGTAGGGGCCGGTCCAAGGTCACCCAGGGTGAACGCGACAGAGCCAGAAAGAGGCCTAGGAGGGAACCGGCGTTTATTTAGCAACTACTACGTGCTGGGCACTGAGCCCCGAGCCTCGTGTGATCTCTTTTGAACTTCAAAACTCTGCCTCGGGGAAGATTCGAACTCCAGCTTGCTGGCGCTAGAGCCAGTATTCAGTCCTTTGCCCCAAGCCACGGGGAAACGGACCGGGGTGGGAGGGGTGCTACCCGACCGCCCCTCCCCCATCATTGTAGATGGAAAATAAGTGGTGCTTCCAAGGTCAGAGGTTACTGGAGGAGCCCCAAGTGCTAGAAGACCCCTCCTCTCCCTATTTACGGCTGGAAAGAATTAGGGGTGTTACTGGGGAATCGCTTCTCTGTCAGAGGTCGAGGAAGGAGCCAGGAGTGGTGCTAGAAGATCCCATCCCATTTCTATGTAGAACAGGGAATTGGGGGCTGCTGGAAGGACCCGTTACCCCCATCTTTGTAGTCCAGGGAGTTGGGGACTGCTAGAGGATCTTAGATTCTAAGAAGGAGCCGAGTGTTTCCAGAGGACCTTCTCTTAAGTCAGGGATGCAGTCGGGCACCTCTTCTGTAGGGACCCTTCCTCTGTCAGAGCTGGAAACCAAAACATTTAGAAAAGCGAAAATAACCTCATGCCAGAGCAGTGCATTCAGATTTTAAAATTTAATATGAAAATTTTGTTTTATTTACTTAAAGCATTAAAATAAAAATTAAATCCTGTCTTCAGCGGGAGGCTTTTCCCAGCGTGACCCTTACCCTCCATTCCCAGTAGTGGCCTTTCACTGGAGAGTTGTCTTCCTTTTAATATTTTACTTATCTCTAGCTATTTACGTGTTTGTTTCCCTTATTAGAACGTGAGCTCCTTGAGGGCAGGCAAGGTCTTGCATTTTTTTGTATAGTCACCATTTGTACTGTGCTTGGTACTTAGGGAGAGGGCTGACTCCAGAGATTTAATTGATACAGGAAACTGGGCTAGGCATTACTTTCTCCTCATTCAACTTAAAAGTTTTAAAGGCTTTCCTGGAGCAGAGGTGTAAGACAGACCCAAACTGGATTAAAATGTAATTGGGAAGTAGTTAAAAAATAAAAATACAGTAAAACAGTAATACTAATATTTATACTTTTATAAATCAATATGTGGCCCTGGGGATTCTTTTATGTGGTTTATGTATGAGTTGAGAGGTTGACTGACTTGCTCAGGATCATGAATCCTGTATGTATCAGATGCAGGATTTGAACTTTTTTCCCCCAGTGCTGTGGACCTAAGTAAACAACAAATGTTTGTTGACTGACTCAGCAATTATCAAGTGTTTACTGTGTGCCAGGTACCCTAGATATATAGAAGATTTAAAAAAAAAGCCAGTCTGCCTTCACAGAGCTTGCTTTCTAACTGGGAAATTGTACACAGTAAAGTCAAAATACAGAAGATGGACCAAGTCCTTGCAAGAGAATATAGAAGGGACACTAACAGTTCTGGGGGAATTAGGAAAGGCCTCATGTGAGAAGTTGTGTGATGGTGCCCTTAAGGAGAAATAAGGACTTTGGGAACTTGGGTAGATTTGGGAGGAAAGATACTGAGTTCTATTTTAAGTTTGAGGTTCTGGCAGGACATCCATTAGGAAATGTCTGATGGTTATTTGGTGATCAGGAGAGAGCTCTGGAGAGAGACTAGAGCTATTGATCTGGGAGTCATTTGCAGAGAGATAATTGAACTTATGAGATAACTGAGAGAGAGGGAAATGGAGCCAGGACAGAACCTTAGGATGTGCTCTCAGAAAATGATCTGGTAGAGGAGATTGAGAAAGACTGAACAAATAGGAAAGCCAAGAGAGGAAGAAGTATCCTGCTGGAGAAAATGTAGCATTTTCTTCAGATAGGAAATAGGCAATAATAGAGTCAAAAGCTGCAGAGGTAGAAGAGCCTGAGAAAAAGGAAAGTATCCAGAAAGTTGGAAGCCACCTCCTTTACCCTGGAAAATGAGACATGCCTTATGTCAGAAGTTAGAGGAATCCATAATAATCATAGGAACCCACTCCCCACCCAACCCCTGCCTGCCTATCTCCTACCGACATATGGCAGAGGAGTTGGGGGGGGGGCATCTCACACATCAGAGATCTGTGAATGGATCTAGGCCGCTCATAGGACTCCCCTCCCAACCACATTTACTTTTATATATATCCAGGCTGTTGATAGGACTCCCTTCTACCCCTTACCCCCCAATAACATATATGTTGTGGAGGACCACCTCTTAATTAAACATCTGGAATGAGACTAACCTGCTCATAGAACTTCCCACCCTTCCACTTAGCCACATATGGAAGGGGAGTTTTTGAAGGACCATGGCATGGATCTGTGAATGAGCCCAAAGCTGCTCATGAAATACCCACCTCCTTCATCCAATGTCAGGCACTTGATGGAAAAATCTCCCCTCCCTAGAAAAGGAATCTAGTTTGCTCAGAGGCAGTACCAAATATTGGAAAGGTTACCTTTCCAATTTGGAGTTGGGACTTGGGTTAAAATCCTGACACTGTCATTTACTATTTGTGTGATCTTGGGCAAATCACCTAACATATTTGTAAAATGAAGTGATTGGAACTGATCAGGAGTTCTTAACCCTTTTTGTTTTGTGCACCCTTTTGGCCGTCTGGTTAAGGAAGGAAAGAAATAAACACCTGTTAAGCACCCATTATGGGCCAGGCACTGTGCTAAGTGCTTTTTTATTATTATTATTTTTTATTTTTATTTTTTAAAGGCAATGGGGGTTAAGTGATTTGCCCTGGGTCACACAGCTGGTGTGCTAAGTGCTTTTACAAATATTATGCCATTTGATAAACCCGTGGACCTCCACAATATGTTTGTTGCCTACATTCATAGATGAATTATTTTTCCCCATTCAAATTCATAGACTTCCCCAGTCAAATCTCTCCGTGGATCCTACATTAATAACCCCTTGATGTAATCAGTGATCTTTATGGTCCTTTTTAGTTCTAAAATTGTTATTTATTAGACTATGAGCTCTTTGAAGGTAAGGACTGTTTTTACTTTTTCTTTGTAACCCCATCTCCCTGGGGATACTACCACTACGCTTAAATGTTTGTGGATTGATTGATTGGGCCTGTGATGGTATATCTGTCTCCCAGGGGATAGAGAAAGTGGGGTTGGGGTTTGGAAGGAGAAACCTTGTTGGAGAAGATATCAGTGGAGAGGAAGGTCTGGTCCTATGCCAGACACTAACTCTGTGACCTCTCCAGATCTTAGAAGATCTCATCAGTAGAATGTGGATAGTGATAGATGCACTACTTCTCTCATCCAGTTCTGAGACTCAGGTGAAGAAATGTATGTTAAGCTCTTGGTGGACTCTTTAAGAAATTCTGTGTAAATGTCAGTTATTGTTATTAAAGAAATTCCCCCTCTCCCATTCCAGTATGTGGAGGAAGGCATGCAGGGCACTGATGAAGGACCCCATGCCATTTGAGGGAGTCAGGGAAGAAGCATAGGATGAGAATAAAATGTTCCAGCTTATGCTGAGCTGGGAAGGGAAGAAAGGAGGCCTTCCAAGGTCTTGAGAGGAAGAGAAATTAATTTTAATTCAGTTTAACCTTCATTGGCTGACTAAGTGTGATATTTAACCTCTCTAGGTCCTAGGGGACCCTCCAAGACCACAAATTGCTTAGAAGGTGCTGAGCTGCCTTCATAGAGGAATTTCCTCATCCTTGAGGAAAATGATGAAATTTCAGCCAGCCCTAGCCTGCTCTTAAGGGCCAGGTACTGTGCTTGATCTTGAGGGTGATACAGACATTAATTTTAAATATTCCTCAATTTTTGAGGAATTTAGTTTCTCTTTTTAAAAAGTTTTTTTATTTGATCATTTCCACCATCCCTACTCTCTTCCTCTTAACTGGACCATCCCTTTATAACAAAAACAATTAAGCAAAAATTCCAGGTTAACTGTGACCATGTCTGATGATGCAGCATTCTTCCCTGATATCCCATACCACTCTGAGAGGAAGGGGTGTTTTCGTTATTTTGGGGGACTGTAACTAGTTTTTCAAGGATTCAGTTCAGCTTCCTCTGAATAGTCTTTCTATTTATATTATCATATAATAATTGTATGCTTTTTTTTGTTCTCCTTATTTCAGTTTATATTAGTTCATATAACTTTCCAAGTAAATTTCTTTGAATTTCTCATTTGTCATTTCTTTCTTCACAATAGTATTTCATTATGTTCATTTACTACCATTTATTCAGTTATTCAGTTTCATGCAGGCTTATTTTGGCCCTCAGTTCTGACTTTTAACTCAAGTTGTAGTCCCTTAAATCATAGTGGGATGACTTTACCAAGCTTCTTGTTGACCACTCATTTATTAGAATCTAGAATAGTGATTTCCAAGCAGCTATTTAGAAAGCTTTACTGTTCCTAAGAAGTTGCTATTACCCTGACTGTGATTCTTTGTAACTTATTTTCTCAGGATCACTGCATTGAATTAATGAGAAGAATAAGAAAGATGGGGAAAAAATCAGGGAATGTTGTCCTAAGTATACCTTTAAAATAAGAATTGGCTGAGTATAGACTACTTTTCCTTACCTTAGCTATTAGAAAGTAAAAGTAAGCAAATGATTAGATTAAATATTTTCAGAATATATTTATAATCACTACTTTTCTTATCCTTCAAATTCTAGACCTGATTGCTTTGCTACATTGAGCACAATAAGCATATTCCTCCGGTTTAGACATTGTTTTTCTGTTACTTTTAGGAGAAACATAAAAGCCTGAATTTAATTTTGAACAAATTAAATCCCGTTTTTTTACCCATTATCTAAACAATCTGGGTCTCCTTTTTTTTACCATTCTTTGTCTTGAGAATAAGACACTTTCCTACCACTTTGATTTTCCTTATTTTCTTTTTAAGCCAGCAAGGAGTTCTCCATGATGTCAAGACATTATGGATTTTTGAAGGCCCTTCCTTAAAATACTCAGGGGAGCTTCATTCCCATCTTGCCCCAGGAGTTTTTGTTGTCATGAACAACAGCACACTTCAGTTTGCATTCAGCAGAAGACAAGATACTTTGCCTTTAGCTGATAGAGTAATAAGAAGTGCTGGTTTCATATTACTTGTCAGGAATCTGGCCCTTTGGGTGATAAAGGAGCACCCCTTTCTCAAACTTGCCTCTAAGAGAACATAAGAATTGCCATATTGGGTCAGATTCTTTGATCTATCTGCCTAGTACTTGGACACATTGACTTTTGTTTTATGGAAGGACATGTAATGCCGTATGCAGAACACTGAATTTAAAGGCTCTGGACCTGGTTTTGAATTTTAGCTCTTTTACTTATTACCAGTATTAACTTGGGCAAGTAATTTTCATTTCTCATTTATAAAATGCGAGGGATGGACTAGATGACTTAAGTTTCCTTCAACTCTAAAGCTATGTTAACTGTACTATAAATGTTCAAAAGGTTAATATGGGTACTCTCAACATGTAATTTTAGTTAATAGTATATTGTGGGTTTGGTATTATCCATAAAATTATCTTAGGCCTTTTGGAATCTGTTTTCCACTAGTACCACCTTTTAAAGGTACCAAATGCTTTCACAAAGTACTTTTCTAAGTTACTTTTATTTTTTCCAAATTTACATTGTTCAAGCTGTGTTTTACACTTTTTTTTTAAACCCTTACCTTCCGTCTTGGAGCAATACTGTGTATTGCAATGCTCCAAGGCAGAAGAATGGTAAGGGTAGGCAACTGGGGTTAAGTGACTTGCCCAGGGTCACACAGCTGGGAAGTGGCTGAGGCCAGATTTGAACCTAGGACCTCCCATCTCTAGGCCTGACTCTCAATCCACTGAGCTACCCAGCTGCCTCCTGGTTTTACACTTAAAAAAAAAAATTTGCTGATATCTTATGTTTTCATATGACCTTCTTTTCTGAATATCCCTCCACTTCACACACCCCTCCCCCACCTTCTTCCTCTACCCAGTTAGGCATCATAAGATCATAGATTTTGAGGTGGTAAGAGAATAAAAAAGAAAGAAGGGAAGGAAAAGCAGTCCTGCAAAACTAGCCAGCACAGCATTCAAATCTGACAGTATATGGAATGTTCCACCCATAGTTCTCCACCTTTGCCCAGGAGGAAGGGAGGTTTTGCTTTACTTTTACAGGTGCCCTTATCACTGGAATTAAGGAATTTTCTTATTCTGGGGCCTGGTAAAAGAGACTGTTTTCTCTGGACATACCCTTTTATGAATTTATAACCTGATTATGTCCCTTTCCAGATGGGAAGAGTATTAATCAGGTCTGTTATCACACATCAGCCCCTATCCTCAAGGTTAATGTTTCTGTTATTATCTAATACATCAATTAAGAAAGAAAACATTTATTACATTTGTTATATTTAGTTTTTTATGTTTTAGAGCTTCATGGTCACTACTCAAGAAAAAATTTAAATAAGTTTCAGAAGGGTTTATATATTTTATGGGTCAATCTCTGACTATTTTACCCCTTTCCACAGTGATAAATCCAAACCTTTCTCATCTGGCCCTCAACTCCATCCTCACCCTCTTCTTTCTCAGCAAGTGACTTTACTGAGAAGATTGAAGCCACTTCTAATGAGCTATTTCCCCTTCAATGCTAAGCCCTTGAAAAAATAGCCTTGCCTTCACTTCCTTGAACCAGGCTCCTGCAGTCTGGCTTCAGCCCTTACCACTCCACTGAGACTACTTCTTCCCAAGTCATCCATGCATGAACTTTTAATTGCTTTTTTTCAGTTTTCCTCCATGAAATATTTAGCATTATTGACCACCCCTTCCTAGATAATCTCTCCTCCTAAGGCTTTTAAGATACTGCTTCTTTCTCATTGTCTCCTTAAACCTGTCTAACCACTCCTAGGTCAGCTTTCCAAATTGATCCTCCTCCTATTCCCACCTCTTAAATGTGGGTGTTCCCCAGTATTTGGGCCTAAGTCTTCTTCTTTCTCTTTAAGCTCTCCTTAGAACACATTCACTACCCTGGCTACAGTTGATCACTTCTGTTTATTTACATGACTCCCCAGACTTTCTCTCCAGACCCATTCTACCCTCCTAGCTCACATTAGGCATTTCTTCTACTTTGCTAGATAGCTTCCCCTAGGTGTGTACTTATGGGGCTCCAAATCAAACATGCCCCAAATTGGACCCTACAACTTTCCTTCCTGACCTTCCCCTCCTCCAGTCTTCTCTATTTCTGAGATGACACAACAGTCCTTCCAGTCACCCAGGCTCTAACCTTGGAGTCATCTTTGATGATTCCTTCACCCTCATCTGCCACATCAAATCAGTAAAGCTGCTTGCCAGGCTTTACAATAGAGTTCTTGCATCTTTTCCTCTTTATTCCTATTACCATCAGACTCATTCAGACCTTATCAATGCTCTTCTGGACCAATGTACAAGCCTCTTAACTTGGTCTTTCTACTTCCAATGAATATCTCCCCTCTAAGGTCCATCCTCCATAGTGTTACCCAAATAATCTTATGGTGAAAGAACCATGTCATTTCTCTGCTTAAAGGCTCTCATTTTTTTTCTTATATACAGGATAAAATATAAAAAAATTGTGTCAAGCCCACCACTTTGTGGCTTCAACCTATTCTCCATTCTCTGTCTAGATGACCATACTCCAAACTACTCCAAAGGAATTTAAATACCAGCCTTTCCCTACCCATTCTACCTTCCCTTTGGCAGGATCACATACACATCCTCCCCTTCTTGCTTGTAGAAATTATTTTCTTCTTTCAAGGCCCAGCCCTACTATTATCTCAAGTCAGTCAACGAAGATTTGTTGTTCAGTACTTTGCCAAGACTCTGTCTTTGGGGTTTTCTTGGTCAGGATACTAGAGAGGTATGCCATTTCTTTCTTCATTTCATTTGACTGGTGAGGAAACTGAGGCAGACAAGATTAAGTGACTTGCCAAGTTAAAAGTATCTGAGGTCTGATTTCAATTCAGACCCAAGCGTTCTATCCAATTCACTATCTAGCTGTCCCAAGTAGTAAGCACCCAAGATGGGCTGGATGCTCTGTGGTTACAAAGGCAAAAAGCCCTTATCCTCAAAGGACTGACTTAATTTTGGAAGAAATAACATGCATAGAAAAACAAATACAAGATAGTTGGTAGTTGGAGAGTCTGGGAATGGCCCAGTGTAAGAGGCAGAACTTAAATTGAGATTTGAAGGATATTAGGCATTCTAAGAGAAGAGGGAATCTCATATGGTCAGTCATGGGAGTCAGCCGCAACAAAGGCAAAGAAATGAGAGATGGAATGTTAAAGAGAAAGATTTGCAAGTAGGAACAGAATGAAGAGAATAATGCAGAATGAACCTGGAAAGGTAGGCTAGAACAATTGTAGGGTCTTTAAATAGCACACTGGAGTTTGTATTTGACAGGAACTACTAGAAGTTTTTGAGCAGGAATGGCATGCTTAGATATGTTTATTAGAAACGTCACTGGTAACTGGAGAGATTTCTAGGCAGAGAGTCCAATTTAGGAGGCTTTGACCAGGTAAGAGATGATGAGGGCTTCAACCAAGATGGTGGTGATATATGGAAAACTTACTCTGATTGCCACAAGATCTTAAAATGATCTTATCTGGCCCAAATTTTCTTGGAGCACATTAGTCTTCTTTGACTATATAACTTTTATACTTCGTATCATTTTTACTTCTCCACTAGGTCATAATAAACTTGAGGGAAGGAGCCTTGATAATTTTCTCATCTTGGTGTCTCCAATAAGTTGCTTTGCACAGAGAAGGCACTTAACATTTTGGTGAATAAAATATTATAAGGGAATTAAGCAAAAGTAGAAGTAGGGGAGGAGGTAAGGTGTTTTATTAAGTTCCTAACCTTTTGAGCTTAGTGTTGAGAATACGCCCAGAGTCCTTCAAAACAACTTTTGCTATTGATGCCAGAGATGAAATAACAGATTGGAAGAATCATAAATCAATACACCTGTACAACATTTATTTAGTGCCTACTCTCTGCTGGTGGAGCTACAAAGTCAGAAAGACCAAGTTCCTCATCGGTAAACTGAAGGCATTTCAATGAATGACCCCTGTGATCCTTCCTATCCTAAATCTATCAACCTATGATTCTTATCTTTCTGGAACTCATTCTCCAATTGGTTGTATTAGGTGACTCCTACCAGTTCTATATTTATGATCCTTTAATCCCATGAGAAGAAATAGGACTCTTGGCAGTGGGGAGCTGGTTTATGATCTCCAAAAAATATATACTCTCAACATTCTTTTAAGTTAAATCTGTATTAAATTATTCACCATGACTTTTGACAAAATAATAAATCAAGCTCTGACTTGTATTGTTTGCCAATTCTTGGAGGTACAAATGTTCACACTGACAATTTAACAATCAGATCTCCAGAACCTGTCTGAGCTGGCTCCAGCCCAGTTTAACTGTTGGATCAGTGATGTAGCCTGGGGTGGTGGGGGAAAGAGAGCTGTATTTAGTCAGGAAGACTTTTCATTCCAAACCTGCCTCTGACACTTATAAACTGTGGGTGAGCCCCCTCAAGCACCTATAGTACCACCTTACAGGGCTATTGTAAGGATCCTATGTGATCCAGTCCGGAAAATATTTTGTTCATGCTAGCAGGGATAGGGCTGGTAGATAGTACTCACTACCAGTGTTGGTAGGAAGCACTTTTACTAGACCTCTGCATAGGCCCTGTTGAACATGTTACTTTTCCTGAAATTCAGGAGTTTCAGATGGCAACATCCATTTGCCTCTTCCCCAAGCAGGGCTTTGAAGAGCATACCCTCTGTGCAGACTGTTCTACAAGGGATTATTGAGCACTGTGCTTTCATATAGGTAGTAAGCACTTAATAAATATTTATGGATTAAAATGGTCTCTTCCCTTAGGGAACTTTCACTCTTGGGAGGAGAAAATATCTATACTCATAGTTTACATGACAAATATTTACAGTATGCACACAAATGCTGAAGGCTGCTGGAAGGAGGAGAACCTAAACCTCCTTCTTCCCATAGCCTTTATCCTATTAGGGATTCCTGCTTGATGCTTGCTTTGCCCTGGCTAATGTTTGCCCTGGTTCCCACTGTCTGAAGGCTGAATTTTACCAAATTTTAAATTAAAAAATTTTTTTCACATTTTACCTTTCCTCCAGGGTTCTTTGATACCCTTAGAAGGAGGTCTCTTAAGCCCCTACAGATTATATTCCTCCAATTTTAGAGTCTAAGCTCCTCAGTTTCATTTAATCCCTTAAGTCAGATGATTTTCCTACAAAGAAATATTTACTTCAAAGGTAAAATAAATAAGAACAAACATAAATCCCTCCCCCACAACACTTGGGGGGCATGATCCCCCCATACCACTCAGTTTCTGAGGAGAATCAAATTATTCTCATAGCTTCACTCAGCTCCTATGGAGCATTCGTCCCTCCGAGTTCCAAGTTCAAAGCCTCCCCCTGAGCTTGCATCCCTAGGATCATGGCTTCTCAGGACTTCTCTCCTACCAGAGCTTGTCGCTGATAGAGCTTCATCCCTTACAGAGTTCTCAGCCTCCCGACTTCATGTGAAAGATGGCCAATGCTGAAGTGAGTGTCCCTGTGGGGGATGTAGTTGTGGTGCCGACCGAAGGGAACCAGGGGGAGAACCCTGAAGACACCAAAACCCAGGTGATCTTGCAGTTACAGCCTGTGCAGCAAGGGTAAGTGAGCAAAACTTTGGATACTCTGGAAATCTAGGGAGCTGTGAAGGATCAGGGAGAGAGAATATCATAAAACAGGAGTGCTCTTAGCCCTGACCCATTAGAGGTGCCTTCCTTCCTCTGACATCCTGGCCTTTGTCATTAGTGATGTTGAAGGCAGGCAGATATATAACATTGCAGGCAGGCTTAAGAGATGTCACCTTTCTTGTTAAGGGTCTTTAGACCCTCATGAAAATGGCAACCAAATATTTAAGTGCTTGCCATATGCAAAGCAGTGTGGCAGGTGCTATAGGCAGTGTGTTCTGGAATGGCTTGTACTAAAGGCTGGTTGTTAAATTTTCATTCTGAGTATTTACAGCTCGGAAATTGGCAAACACAACAAATCGGGGATTGATTTATTGTCCTGTTGATTGTATAGACTCCAGAAAAAGTGATGGAGTGAATAATGCAAGTTAAACTTAAAAGTTTGTCCTATGTCCAGTTTTTGTTGTTGTTGTTTTAAACATTTTACCAATACCACACTGGCTGTAACAAAGACAGGGTCCTCACTCCTGTGGAACTCAGATCTCTTTGAGTGGAGAAAAGAGGAATTTATAAAAAGACAATTAGCTTTATGAGATAGTATATGTGGAAGGGGTTAGCATTAGCTTTTTGGGCTGTCATGTCACACATTTGGCCCTAGGATGATCAGGGAAGATTTCACAGAGGATGTGGGATTTGAACTGGATTTAAAAGGATGAGTAGGAATTAAATGTGCAGAAATAATGGTAGGGAGGGACATATTAGGGATCCCAAAATAAGGATACAAACATCACATTCAAATCAACCAAGAGAGATATTTAACATTGTCCTCAAAACTTCATAAGAGATTCCCTGGCTTCTTTTGACATTTTCTTCAAGTGTTTCAACCTTTGTTGGCAGAATATACTTCATGGAGTCTGACTTGAATATTTCTTGGCTTTTTTTCCCCCAGAGATACAATGATATAATCATTTATTATTGTTTAAAAAAAAACAAACCTCCCAACATTTTAAGCAATGCCAGTTTATGATAAAGAACATAATAACATGGCATTCACATTAGGCTTTTTATTTCTTGTTCTAACTTTATTTGACACTTTTTTTTAAAGGTTTATTTGGTGTCTTTTGTATTTTATACTAGTCATTTCCCAATATATCGCCCCTCCACCAAGAACAACAGTTAAGCAAAGCAAAACCTGTAGACAAAATGACACCACCTAATAGCATGTGTAACATCTCACTCCTGTGGTCCCTCCAACTTTTTGTCTAAACAAAGGAAATGTGCTTCATTCTGGGTTGGAAAGGGGCCAGAGAACTTCCTGACAATTAGCAGTATCCAAAAGTGTAATGGGCAGCCTCTGGCTGTAATGGGTGGTGAGCTCCCATTCTCTTTGAAGGACTCTAAGGAGAGACTAGAGGCGATGGTATATCAGACAGTTGGGATGGTGTGGTTCTTTCTCTATATGGGTTGGACTGGATGGTTGCTGAGGTGATTCCAAGCCTTGCATCACATGATTCTGTGACTTCTTCATAGTTATTTCTTATTTGACAATAATGGTCTACTACATTCATTTATCAGTTTCTTTGGGGCAGCTAAGTGGCATGGTGCATAGAATGCCAGGCCTGGAGTCAAGAAGACCTGAGTTCAAATCTGGCCTCAGATACTAGATGTGTGATCCTGGACAAGTCACTTAACCTTTTGGTCTCAATTTCCTCATCTCTCCAAGGAGCTGGAGAAGAAAATGTTAAGTCACTCCAGTATCTTTGCAATGAAAATCTCAAATGGGGTCATGAAGAGTTGGACACAACTGAAACAACTGAACAATTGCCAATTTTTTTAGTCATTTTCCAGTGAAGTGGCACCCAATTTTTTTTCCCCATCGAAAAAGTGCTGCTATGAATATTTGTAGGTATAGGACCCTTCTGTCTTTAACCTCTTTATATTCCTATAGATTTTCTCTTCATAGACTTAGTTCTTTTCTTCTCTCCTTGATTCTATCTCTTCCTTTCCTTCAATGTATTGCCTTTTTTGGGGGGTGGAAGTATGTTGTAGATACCCTCTTAGTCTCCTTGGACATACGCCCTTCCATTGAAGGTTGGGAATAGTTTCCCTGTGTTCATTTAGAACCAGTTACTGTTCCTGTAGACAAAATGACACTTGTTAACAGCTAAATTAGCAAAGAACAAAAAACAAAAACCAGCTTCTTTTAGGATTTTTGGACACAGATACTAAGGTTTTTGTGAGGTTGAATCAGGTGATTGATTTCCAATTGTTTAACATAGATAGAAGCTTTTAAAGAAATGAGAGGCTAGTAGGTTTTTAAAATTTTTTTTTTTTTTAACAAAAGGAATTGCTGGTCATGTGCATTAATGCAAATATATTCTATAAGCAACTCTAAAAGCTCTTAGAAAAATTGAGGACATCAGGATTCCACCACCATTTTACTTTTCCAGGACTCACAGTGCCTTTCACATAATGGTCAATATAGTAAACACAACATAAATATTAGCTATTATTATTAAATAGATGTTTAATTTAATTGAATTTTGCAGAATACTTATGAGATTGAACACAAGTTCATTTTGAATTCATAATAGGGTATTCCTTAATGTCTCATAAGGACATGGAAATGACCCTGGGTCCCACACCCTTCACCCAAATAAATTAATTTTATTTATTCCTTTCTCTTCCCTACTTAGAATCATACATAAAGTATTTTCCTTTGCCTGCTGATTACTCCTTTGTCACAAAGAAAATTTTGAGCAAAAACTCAAATGACCAACCAATTTTATCTGACTGAATATGCCTTATTAGACATGTTCTCTTCTCTCTGCTACTAAGAGGGGAAAGTAGGTTTCCATCTTTTTTTTCTGAGACCAAGAGTTTGAATTCAGAAGCATTTTAGTGTTGTTTTTATGTTTTAATGTTATTTTAGTGTCCTCTTGATCTTATTCTATTTATCTCTAGTAAGTTCATTTAAGCTCATGCAAATCATGCTTTCCTAATTCCTTGTATTTGTTGTTTTGTAGTGCTATAATATTTCTGTGGCATTAATATACCACAATTTATTCAGCCATTCTCCACTTTATATCTTTTTTTTTTTTTTTTACTACAAAGAAGTACTGCTCTGAATATTTAGTTTTGTAAAGAACTCTTTTTTGGGGTCATTGATCTTCTTAGGTTTCACTTAGGCAGTAGTAGCCTGCCTAAGTGAAAAGGCAAAAACAATTTAATGGCTTTTCTTGCATGCTTCCAAATTGTTTTCCAGAATGAGTAATTCACAATCCCACCAACAATGTTAATAGTATATTAGTGTGTTTATTTCTGTAAAATCCTTTTCAACTTGCTGTTTTTAAAAATCATCTTTGCCAGTAAAAAAAAATAAAGTTGTAAATAAAACCTCAGAGTTGTTTTAATTTGCATTTCTCTTATTAGTGGCTTAAGAGCATTCTTTCATTTGGTTGTTGAGAGTTTGCATTTCTTCTTTTGAGAAGGTGCTGTTCATATTCTTTGACCAATTAGCTATTTGAGAATAGTTCTAAATCTTAATAGACTTGTGATAATTTCTTATATATCTTGAATATCAGAACTTTATTAGAGATATTTAATATGAAACTTTTTCTCCAGACATGTTTCCTCCTTAATTACATTGGTTTCTTCAGTAATCCTGGTCTTTTTTGTTGTTATATTTTAAGTTTCAATCTGTCTTTTTCATTCCATCCCCACCCTACCCTAGAGAAGGCCACCATTTCTCTCTCTCTCTCTCTCTCTCTCTCTCTCTCACACACACACACACACACACACACACACACACACACACACACACATATCCCATATGATGTATATTTCTATTTATCAGTTCTTTGGAGGTGGGTGGCATCTCCCTTCACAGGTCCTTTGTAGTTGATTTGAATATTCATAATACTCAGAATAGTTTAATTGTTCACAATTATTCTTCAAACAATATTGCTGTTACTGTAATGCAACATTCTCTTGGTTCTGCCTGTTTTACTCTTCATTATTTCAGACATCTTTCCATGTTTTTCTTTTTTAAAAATATTTTTTTTCCATTTGCAAATAATAACACTTTTTAACATACATTTTCCAGAACTTTGAGATTCAAATTCTCTCCTTCCTAACCTTCCCTTCCTTCTCCCATAGATGGCAAGCAATTTGATCTAGGTTATATGTAGTGATCACAAAAAACATTCGTTTTGTTCATGTTGTGAAAGAAGATTCATATAAAATAAAAGCCAAGAAAAAAAAGCCATAAAATAAAATGGAAAATAGTATACTTTGATCTGCATTCAGACTCTATCAGTTCTCTGGAGATGGATAGCATTTTTTATCATAAATCCTTCAGAATTGCCTTGAATCACCATATTGCTGATAAAAGCTAAGTCATTCATAGTTACTTGTCCTTACAATATTGTTGTCACTGTGTATAATATTCTTTTGGTTCTGCTCATTTTATTCTGCATCAGTTCATGTAGGTCTTTCCAGGTATTTCTGAAATCCTGTTTGTCATTCTTATAGCATAGTAGTATTCCATTACAATCATATACCATAACTTGTTTTGCCATTCCCCAGTTGATAGTCAGCTCCTCATTTTCCAGTTCTTTGCCACCACAAAGAAAGCTGCCATAAATATTTCTTGAATATATAGATTCTTTTCCTTTTCCCCTGGTGATTCTGGTGTCTTAAAGGCTAGGCCATTGAATCACCAGTTCTCACAGGCCTGGCCACAGACTTTGGGTTTATTGTCTGAAGATCATCCTAGTTAAATCTGGAGAAGCTCATTCATTACCTGAGACATGGTCATGAGGTGATTCTTTTGTGTGGCCTGGCTACTAAGGTGAAAATGGAGGGTAGTCTACTTAAGTGGAGGAAATAAACTACATGGATTCAAAAGTCATGGGTCCTAGATGTTTTGGAATATAGTTGAATTTCTACATAATGAGATTTGACCATCACCTTAATTTTGTCCAAATGTCCATCAATGCAGGAAAACCCCTGGAAGCTTCTCTGATTTCTGGATACTTCTAACAACGTGTAGGGGGATAGGAATGACACTATTTTAACAAGATGGCTTATTAATGGATAAGTCTAACCATGTTGCAGTTACACAGAATAAGACTAATTTTTCTCTTGCATAATAACCCTCATTCCACTCAGGAAGGAAACTGGAAGGGAAGGGATAGGGGAGGAGGGAGGCTCCCTGAAAGTATTGCTGAAGAATATTGGAAGGAGCACAGGGTTTAAACTCAAAGGACAGAGTTTAAACTCAAAGTTTGAATCCTCAATTCTGCCATTTATTGCTTGGGTGACCTTGGTCAGGTTCTTTGTCCTTTGGGTCTCAATTGTCTTATCTATAAAATGAAGGATATGAACCAGATGACCTCTGAGGTCCTTCCCAGATCTTCATCAATGATCCCTCAAAAAACCTGCACCAACTCTTATGTTCTCCCAGTTTTCTCTTCTCCAGGCTCTCTCTCTTCTTTATTGCCCCATATCATCCTATTTGCTCTTCTCTGGACCTGACCCAGTTCCTCCTAGTCTCTCCTCTTTTGAGATGACATAGTCTTGGACTCAGGTACAACACTGTAAATTATCATTGCTTTTATCCTTTACCTAGTAACATAATCTGCACTTAGCATTTTGGGACATTTTGGTCACACTACTGACTCATAGTCATATTGCTGTCAAATAAAATTCCAATCTTTTTTCTATGTATTGAAGCCCTATTTTTTTTCCAGCCTGTATTTTTGAAGATCTTAACCCCCCCCCCCAAGTACTGAAGCTCTTGTACCAATCCTTATTTGACTCTATATAATATTTTAGATCAACAACCTAGTTTGGCAAGATCTTTGTAAATCCAGAGTCTGTCCTTCAACAGTTAATGCTCCCTTCTCATTCTGGGTCATTAGCAAATTTGATACAGCATTCCTTCTTCCAGGTTACTGATAAAATATTGAATAGAATGGAATTAGTAGCATATTGCTAGGGCCTCCCACTATGCTTATAGTCTTTCAATTAATCAGCATTTTTTAGGAAGAGTCAACCAAGTATAACTATCTAATTGTACTTCTGTACTTTATCCATATTTTTATACCTCTATCTTTTTCCCTGGGATCTTGTTAGAGATTTTATCAGATGTCTTGCTGAAATCCAGCTATGTTTGGTGGCAACTGGGATGCAACTGAATTTGGTGTCAAAAGAACTGACTTTCCCACTTATTACCTGTGTCAGTTAGAATAAGGCTTTAGTTTCTTTATCTGTAAAATAAGGGGATTTGGATTAGATCTCCAAGATACCCTTTGGTTCTGGTACTCAGTGATTCTGTAGCATCTGTAGCATTTCTGTGGCCTAGTAATGTCATCAATGCAGAAATTAAAGTAGTTTGTAATGGCTTGTTTCTTGTGGCTCCTATTGATCATTTTTTCTTCCTGAGTACTCACCAACCATCTGTTCAATAATCTTGCAGTGATTTTGCTGGGACTTCATGGCAAGCTTATCAGTTTCATAGTAGTTTTTTTTTCCTTTTTTTTTTTCTCTTCTCTTTTCCAGAGAAGGACATTTACCTCTTTCCAGTCTTTTGATATCTCTTTCCTCACTTATATAGATCACACATTTTCTGGAAGATAATGAACAGTTGTTCCTTGATGACATTTGCAAGTTCTTTCAATTCTTTGCACCGTAATTTTTTTAGGGCCTAAACACTTGGACCTCACTTAAAGCACATTGGTGCTTTCCTACTGCCATTTCAGATCTCTCATGACCATGTTTGTGATGCCTGTTCCATGATGAAGATCATTTTCCTTGAGTTAAGACAGAAGCAGAAGAGTTCAGTAGTTCTCTTTTTTCTATGTCATCTATTAGCATTGCACCATCTGCCCTAAGACAAGGACCTTCCCTTTTCTTCTTCCCCCAAACATACCTAAATACTGTAAGCAATTGTCTTTAGCATTGTTCTCAAGCTTCCTCATGCTAGTCAGTCAGTAAGCATTTATTAAGTGCCTGCTGTGTGTGTCAGACACAAGTCCTGTGATTCTGAACCAGTCCTTGGTGATGTCAGTCCATCCTTTCTCCTTTATATGTATTGTGAATTCTGAGCACACTGAAGATATTCCTCTCTCCACGGCCACACTGGTCTTCCACTTCCTCATAGACATCATTTGTTAGAATGGTATCAGTTTCTTTTTTTTTAAACTGGAGAGGCTTGCTTCTCCAGCTCATTTTACAGATGAGGAACTGAGGCAAATAGGGTGAAATGACTTGGCCAGAGTCACACAGCTAGTAAACATCTGAGGGTATCAGTTTCTTAGTGAGCCCTTTCCAAGACTCCTGTGACATACTCTGAACATTTTCAGATTTGCTTTCCCAGAGTTTTGGGTATATGTTTAACTATACCCAATCTTATCTCCCTAGCTGTTAAGAATTGTCCATAAATAAATGAGTCAAAAAGACAACAGGAGTTCAGACCTGAGTTCAAGTCCCACCTCTTGAGAGAGACTGGCTGTGACATCTATAAAATTACAGGTCCAGCAAAAAAGATAAAGTAAGTAAACATATACACACAGGTATATTCTACATATGAGAAAAAGTGAGTGAGCCATTGAGATCAGGTCAATAATATTGAGACACTGGTCCTAAAGAAGAGATCTGAGAATATACTTTCTTCTCCCCTCTATACCCCTCGTAGAAGTTAGGATCCATAGATATGGAGCATTGCACAGATAACATCAGATTTTATTTTATTTTTTTTTTTGGTGTATTGGTCAGCTTTGCTCATTTTTTTCCTCTTCCTCTTTTTCTTAAAAAAAAAAATATTTGTTATAAGAAATGGTTTCTTTGTGAGAGGAAGGAGAGGTATACAAGGGGAAATTGAGGTGACATAAAAGCAAAAGATAATAAAATCTATTAAATTTTTTAAAGAAAGAAAATAAATAAGAGTTTATCCTTGCTAAGCACATAAGAAATGAAATAAAGGGACTCAGTGAGCGGGTATAGTTATTGATTATTTGCAGTATCCCCTTGACAGACTATTGGCAGTTAGGTGGCTCAGGTTTAGTGTGCTATGATGATTCATTGTCTTTTTCTGTGCCTAAGCTGCATGCCTTTTGGGATATTTGCCCCTGGGGGTAGGTAGAGGGGCACTCATTTTTAGTAAACCAAAATAGCTAATCTTCTAATCAGTCTAGATAAATAGACATTAGCTAGTTAATTTCCCATAGAGTACTGCTTTTTATAATCAGGACAAAAAAATAGACCTGACACTAAAGCTATTCTCGGTGTAATTTAAACTCCTTTTGAGGAGTCAGAAGGCATTTCACATACATACAACTAGAGATAGGAGGATTCTTGTATTGTCCAAATGTCTCATTGTACAAATGAGAACAGAGACCAGAGAAAAGCTTCAAAGAGTTTACAGTCTTAGTAATTATTCTCTAGAATAATAATTATTGTGACAATAATTATAATTTTTATTATTGGAAATGACTTGCCTACGGTCACAAAGGAAAGTTGTGTCAGAGTCAGAACTCTAACCTAGAGCTCTTTGTACAATACCATGCAACCCTCCTATTCTGTCCTTCTGCATTGCTCAGGAGTTATTAATACATAATTTATCATTATATAAGATTGTAAATGGTGTAGAAGAATTAGGTAAATATAGAAATGACCTTGCATTGCTTTTAGAAATATATCTTTGATGAGGGCAGCTGGGTGGCTCAGTGGATTGAGAGCCAGGCCTAGAGATGGGAGGTCTTGGGTTCAAATCTGGCCTCAGATACTTCTCAGCTCTGTGACCCTGGGCAAGTCACTTAACCCCCATTGCCTAGCCCTTACCACTCTTCTGCCTTGGAACCAATACACAGTACTGATTCCAAGACAGAAGGTAAGGATTTAAATATATAAATATAAAAATAAATATATATCTATATCTATATCTATATCTTTTAGAACACAAAAAGAAGAGGAAAATTAACTGTGTAGTTATAATGACCAAGCTTGGTCCCTGAGAAGAGATCAGAAGATGTATTTCCCTTCCTTACCGAGGTAGCAGACCATGGGTGAAAACTATATAGTCAAATTTAGTTGATATTTTAGTTTTGCTGAACTTTTTTTTAATTTTAGTTTTTTATTAAGAAATAACTCCTTGGGTAAGGAAGGAGAAAGGGATACATTTAGAAATAAATGCAATGTAAAAGCAAAAAAAATCAATAAACATAACACATTTTAATATATTTATCAAGGTGGAACCAAAATGGCCAAGTAGCAGTAAGAAATGCAATAAGCTCTAACACAAAATTCTGGACAGATCTAGAAGATGCCATATACCAAAAAACCTGATCAGGAAGTCCAAGAAATACTGTTATTTTTCCAGTTAAGATTGACATAGGGAGACAGAAAGAGAGAGGTCTGTGGACACCTGGGAGGACATCTGACCAAGAAGAGCATTCTGGCACAAGATGTAGGTCTAGATCCATACTAAGGCATTGTGACCTCATGTGGGAATGTGTGTGCACTGCTAGCCTTGTTCGCTCCCTAGTTTAGGGGCAAAGATACAGGGTGGAATGAGAAAAGGGATCTGTGCCTGGTGGTGATATTCTGGATTAGGTCCTAAGCCTGCATTGGTGAAAGCATGGCATGAGTGCTGGAGGGGGCTGCTCTGTTCCCCCTCTCCACTGCTCCTGAGGACATGTTTGCATGCCCCATCCCTCTGGCCAGCCACCCAATTTGAGCATGCCTCCCTCCACTGTCTGGGGTAATGGTTGGGGTGGCTCACAGGTAGCTTGAAGTTGCATTTTGGGCACATGATCTCTAAGAGGTTTATCAACACTGTCCTAGGTTGTGTACTGAGCAGAAATGAGTGCAGAAGCAAGCAGTAGCTGTAGAGCTATAATAACCACCTCAGGAATCTGTGATTAAAGGGAATCCTATCTTTCTGTCCTTCCAAACCAGCAGAGCTCTCTAGCTGGCTGATGATGAGTAAATTCTATAGCAATCTTCTGGAAAGCCAAAGGATGCAAATCCAGAGGCTTGTTCTTCAGATCTTGATTCAGCAACTCAGGCTTGCTCCTGATCAGATCACTTTGGGAGTACTGAAAGTTTTCAGGTCTCTAGCCTGATATGTCCTTGAGAGCAGCCTGGAATAACACAACACTCAGTATCCCAAGAAAGCAGCAAAACAGTGCTAGTCTAGACATTCCCTTTGGAAGTATGTAAAGCCCAGCCCTAATGTAAAGTCAGGAAATAGACTGGAAGAATAAACAAAACAAACAAACAAAAAAGAATCCCACCACAAAAAAGCTACTGTAGTGACAGGGATATCAAGATACAAACCCAAAAGAAAAGAGTATCTCCAAAATATCCACAAAGTAATAAAGGAAAACACAGCTGGGACGCAAATCCAACTAGAATGCCCAAAAGAAATGAAGCAAGTTTTTAAAAAAGAGTTTTAAATGTTTTTATAAGAGAAATGAGAAGACTAGAGGGGGAAAAATGGAAAAGATAAAAGAGCTACAGAAGAAATAAGAACTAAGAATTGGAAGGAATTAATAGCTTAATACAAAACCTTGGAGAAGTAACAAATTCCCTGAATTAAAGAAGCAAATGTAGGGTATCTCACAGTAAGAACAACTGACCTCTTAGAAATCAAGAAAGATTTATATGAACTGATGCAAAGTGAAGTGAATGGAATTAGGAGAACAATTTTTCTACAAAGACAAAACTATTGTAAAGTCAGTCAACTTTAAAAGACTTTGGAACTGATCAGTTTTAATGACCAACCACTAGTGAGTGAGGCACTGGCTACACTTTTCTCACTGCCACATCTTGACCCCATGAACCAGTTGAACCCCTACACCTTGTCTTCTCTTGAGTCCTATCACCAGCCTTGTCCTATGTGTATGAAGTAATTATTTAGGGAGATTAGATCACAAGCACCCTGGGGGTGGGACTCCTAGGTTCCCAATCTGGGTGGGCATCCTGGGGACAGAGCCAGCAAGATGTGGCCTAAGGGATTTTTAAACCCTGGGTGAGAAGCCCAATCTAAGTTTCAAGCTACCTTATCTCATCAGGAGATTGCTAGAAAACAGCTGGGTGGGGGGGGCGAGCCATCTAGCAAAATGACATATCAGTTCTAGTAAGGCTAAAATCTCTCTCTACCTCTATTAGTATCTCTCTGGTGATTGTGCCTCCAGATCAATTTTATTTGTTAACACCTCCCAAACCTCAGCCTTGGATTCCTTCCACTACCCACTGCCTTTACTCCTACTCAAGTGCTGATTAACATAGATGTAGGAAATCATGAAACCATGCTAACTAGATCCACCACAAATTTGTTATATAGTTTCAGTGTGGCCCTCACCAAGGCAATTCAGTCTTTTTATACCTCCCTAACAGATTCACTATCCCATTCACCACAGTAGCTCATCCAGACCTTTTCACCCTTCCTCAAGCCTCCCATGGCTTCCTCTGCCCTCATTTTCTCATGAGAACTGTCAAAATTGAGATTCTTCGTCAAGAAGTCCTTTTTATTCTCTCTTCATATCTCACTTCACTCAGATGTTTTCTGCAACTATCTCCTCCTTCACTTCTGTCTTCCCTTCTTGCCAAAGCAAACTCCTCTGCATGTTCATGTGATCCCATTCTATCCCCTCTTCTGCAGATTTCCCCTCCTGTCATCTCCATTGCCTCACGAATCTTTAATCTCTCCCCAATTGGTTGCTTCCCTACTGTCAACAAGGCTTATGTTTCCACCCATCCTCAAAAAATTCTCACTTGATATCTTCATCCTCAATAGCTTTCCTTTCACTTTTCTTAATTCTCTGTAATATGGCTTCCAACTTTCATTATTCACCTGAAACTGCTCTCTTCAGTTACCAAAAATCTCTTAACTACCAAATCTAATGGCCCTTTTTCATTCCTTCTTCCTTTCTGTACCGCTAACATTATTGATTATCTACTCTCTTCTCCTTAATCACCCTCATCCTTCTAGGTTTTTGTGACACTACTCCGTCCTGGTTCTCCTGTCTGACCCCTTCTCAGTCTCTTTGCCTAATCTTCATCTAGAATCTAGATGATATGATATGATAGATAGATGTGATCTAGATTCTAGATCATATGAGCCCACAAATTGTGGATGTCTGTATCTAAGGCCCTTTTTTCTCTATTTCTCTAGATGATCTCATTACCTACCAGGGATTCACTTATCTTTATGCTGATGATTTGCAAATCTATTTATTCATCCCTAACCTTTTCCCCTGATCTCCAGTCTTAAATCTCCACCTACCTATTTGGCCCCTCTAACTGGATGTCCTTTTAATTCACTATTGTCCAAAACTGATTTCATTATCTTTTTCCCCCAAGGCCTCCCCTCTAGCTAATTTTTTTACTGTTTAGGGCGCCACCATTCTTTCTGTCTCCAACTTAAGTGTTCTCCTTGTTACTATTCACTCTCACTACCCCTCATATCCAATCAGCTGCCAAGTCCTGTTGTTTCTACTCAGTAATTTCTCTCCTATATGTATATGCTCCCTTCGGTATAGGTCCTTAACACCTCACACCTTGTTATTGCAATAACCTGCTGGTTGGTCCCCCTGTCACATGTCTCTTCCTTAATGCTGAGCATTCTTCTCTCAGCTGTCAGATGGTCTTCAAGTGCGGGTCTGACCCTCCAGCAGCTCCCTGTCTCTTAGAGGGTCATATTTGAACTACTCTTTTTTTATTCAAAGCCATTCATAGCCTGGCCTCTCCCTGCCTTTCCAGTTCTTACATACTATTCATTACCCTCCCCCTCGGACCCCCCACCATGTACTTTGGAATCCCAAGCCACAGGCCTTGCTGTTCCTCCCACAAGATATGCCAAACATTTTTACTGACTTCCTTCAAATCTCACTTCCTATAAGAAGTCTTTTCCAATCCTCTATTCTTGTGTCTTCCTTCTGTTGATTATCTTCAGTTTACCCTGTGTACTTAGTTGTTTATATGCTGCCTCACTTACTCAACTCTGAGCTCCTCCAGAGCAAGGACTATTTTTTGGCCCATTTTTTATAACCCTAGCATTTGGCACATAGTAGGCGATTAATACTTGACTTGATTGAATGATTTGGTTCAGCCCTGTCATTTCATTAATGTAGGGATGAGACCAGTTTTGGATATGTTGAATTTAAGGTTACATTCAGGATATTCAGTTTGAGATGCCAAATAGGTAGTTCTGGAGCTAGGAGAGAAGTTAGGATATAGACATCATAATCCCTGCTGTGTAAATTCCCTCTTGTAGTGTAGATCAGCAATTTAACTACAGTCTATGGACTTAGAGCTTAAAGGATTCACCAAGGGTGGTACCGCCAGTCTGTATCTGAGGCAGAACCTGAATCCAGGTTTTCCTAACTGGGACCAGTAGTTTCTCTGATCATTATGCCATTTAGTGTTACCATCGTTTTGTGTTGTTCAAATGTACAATTTTCAATAGGCTGGCAGATTTTATGGTGATATGACTCACCATAACAATCATTAGTTAGAATGAGTTGCTTTTTTAGCTTTGATCACTGATCCCATCTCTGCTTTGGCAGAGAGGACTCCATAGGCATCCTTAATGTTATAGCAGTGTTCTAGAAAACTGTTACAAGGCTGGACTTGTAGTCAGAAAGCCCTGGGTTCCAATCCTGCTTCTTATAAACTTGGGTGATCTTGTCATTTATCCCTCATTCAAGATTCATGTAGTTCTTTCCAGCTTTTTCTGAAATCATCCTGCTCATCATTTCTTGTAGCACAATAGTATTCCATCACTGTCATTTACTACTCCCCTGATGGACATCTCCTCAGTTTCCAATTCTTTGCCACCACAAAAAGAACTGCTATAAAAGTTTTTGTACAAGTAGGTCCTTTTTTATGCTCTCTTTGGGATACAGATCTAGTAATGGTATTACATGATCAAAGGGTTATTTTGGCTGTAGTTCCAGATTGCCTTCCAGAATGGTTGGATCAGTTCACAACTCCACCAACAATACTTCAGGTGTGCCAATTTTGTCACATCTCTTCTAGCATTTTTCATTTTCCTTTAACACTAGGTGGCCAACCTGATAGGTGTGAGGTAGTACCTTAGAGTTGTTTTAATTTGCATTTCTCTAATCAAGAGTGATTTAGGGAGGCAGCTGGGTAGCTCAGTGTATTAAGTAAGAACCAGGCCTAGAGAGACAGGAGGTCCTAGGTTCAAATTTGACCTCAGACACTTCCTAGCTGTGTGACCCTGGGCAAGTCACTTGACCCCCATTGCCTACCTTTACCACTCTTCTGCCTTGAAGCTGATACACAGTATTGACTCCAAGACAGAAGGTAAGGGTTTAAAAAAAAAAAAGTGATTTAGAACATTTTTTTTCAAATAATTGATAGTTTTGATTTCTTCATCTGAAAACTGCTTATTTAATCCTGTGACATTAGTCAATTGGGTAATGACTTATAAATTTGACTTAATTATATATTTGAAACATGAGACAGGTTTCATTACTGCAAGAATTTTTTCCCAGTTTGTTGTATCCCTTGCTTTCTGATTCTTGAAGTGATCTCTTTCGACTCTATTTTTTTCTTTTTTCCTAGCTTGACCAAAGGGGGGCAATATTATTCATTGCCTTGTTAGGACTTTCTTATGTAAGGGTATTCATAGAATGGTACCCCTATCACAGGCTCTCAGATGTAGGGGAAAATGGAGTTTATGTACAACCCCTTACAGAAAGCTGTATCCTCTCTTTTTGATAAGGAAAAAACTGAAGTTTTTTCATTTCTTGGTCCTGCCCATAAGACAGTCCTGGGCTCTTATTTTATTTGAGTCTAAGTACAGTTTGGGATAATGTAGAGCACTGAGGTTTTTTGTTGCTATGTGGGATCCTTCTGTGTTTGACCCCTAAGGGTCAGATTAAGGAAGAATATAGACATCTCTTTACTCGGTGCTATGGATCTTAATTTTTTCATGATTTATATAGTTTGCTTATCAATGGACACTTTTACAACAGGATTTATGAAGCGGGATCGGAGAACAATGCAGCGGTTGTAGCCGTAGAAACCCACACAATCCACAAAATTGAAGAAGGGATTGGTAAGTCTGTCTGCTCATGTGGGTGTCTATTATCCCTGGTGACCAGAATATGATGTTAGCTAGGTGTTATTGTTTAAAGTCTGATGGTACTCCATCTAGAATATCATTGCCTTTTGGCATGAGCATATTGAATAAATTGTTGTTTACGCCCACCTTCTACTCCTGGCTGAGTATACCCATCCAATTGGAGAAAAATGGAATCCCATATAGGACTCCAGACTATCAAGGATGGTCCCTGCCTGGCATATGTTTACAAAAGTCTTTTTTCATTTGCATTGGCTGTTGAGGAGAACACATGTTTTCTGCTTTAGATTAGTAAACTACAACAGAAGCTAGCATTTTTCTAGTCTCACAAAAGACCTGGCCAAATGTGGGTTTAGATTCCTGAATCTCTTTGGAGGAAGACTGTTACCTGAGGAACTGAGATGTTTCTGTTTGCAGATGCTAGCGCCATAGAAGCAAACGAAGAAATGGAAATTGCTTATCCTATCACATGCGGGGAGAGCAAAGCCATACTGCTCTGGAAGAAGTTTGTATGTCCAGGAATTAATGTGAAGTGTGTCAAGGTAATCTTTCCCTCCTTTCTGTGCCTCATTCCAAAGGACTTCTTGCATGCAGAGGGCAGTTTGTTTGTGCCTCCCATATCTTCTCAGCTATTCTTGTTACCCTGATTATTAGGTATTTGTGTTTGAGGCCACAGTCACAAATCAAAGAAGAGTCTTTAGAAGCCCATGGGCACACATTGTGGGCAGAAGTGCTCTTTATGTGCCAGTAGCTGCTGGCACTGACAGTAATCACCATCGGTGGCATCATTTTTTAATTATAAGGGAAGACCATGTAGTTGAGGTGGCTGTTGGGTGGTATATTTACTATAGCAGTCCAGTCTCTCATACCCAGTATAGGGCAGTCAGGCCTGGCAGGATCAGTTCAGATGATGGTTCAATATGCATTCCAAGTGCTGGGTCAAGCTGCCTGCCTTGGGGTAGAAGGGAATTGTCCAGATCAATAGAGACTCCACTCTGATTGCCTCCTTCCCTCATGCTCTTATGGACCTGGCACTGACCAAAGGGGAATCATGAAAATCAAGGAAGGCTATTTTTCCTTTAGGTAGTGAAGGGTGGGGTCAGGAGCCATGAGAGCAGGAGCTAGGATGATGCAGGGTTAGCAGTGAGCTAGGATGTCATCACTGCATCGATGTGGGTGCCAGATGTACAAAGAGAGTTCTTGTCTCTTCTCTCAGTGTCTTTTCTTTCACCTTCTGCTGTCTGAGTTGATGCTGTTTGACTTTGCTTTTTGGCTTCAGTTCAATGATCAGTTGATCAGTCCCAAGCATTTTGTTCATCTGGCTGGCAAGTCCACCCTGAAGGACTGGAAGAGAGCCATTCGCCTGGGTGGGATCATGCTGAGGTAAGGTCTCTTGGCAGCTGCCCACCAGTGGACAGACCTTGAGGGGTAAATCCACAGAGTTGTTTTTTTTCTCCTTAGATCTAAAGGGTCATATACTCTTGCTTTGGTGCCTTGGCTGGCATAGCCAGTTCATTTATCTGGACAGCACCTAAAGACCCTGAACACTTTTGGGAAGGGAGCTGATCCAAGCTAGAGCTTTCTATCCGCCTGAGAAAGCTTCCTTAAAGCCAGATCACAGGAGAGTTGCCAGAGGACAGTGACTGGCTGCTGCATCATAATAGTCCTTAGTCTTACTAAGCTGGGGCAGTAATAGGAGTGAGATAGAGATAATACAGGGCAAAAAGTTCCTGAACCTTTCCTAATTTGGGGAACTTGCTCTCATTTTCTATCGGACTGGTTTGATGTTGGTAGAGAGCTTTGGGTCAAGGAGAGTGACACAAAGACCGTTTTGATATTCTTGGGTAAAGTTGCTCTGATCCCAGAGCTGAATTTTCATATAGTCAGTTTTCAATTAACCAGCTCTTGGAGGATATCCTTAAGTCATTTTATATTAGGTTTTACATTTACTTTGGGGGCAGTAAATATTATTTTTCAAATTTATAATTATATTCCCAATTGCAGATCTAGCTAGAAGTGAATGTATATAGGGAAATCATCTAGTCTGACTCCCTCAAATTTACAGATGGAGTCTCAGCCTTGTTGAGGGGAAGAGATTTGCCCAAGGTAATATCAGAGCCCTAATTGTGTGACCCTTTGAGTCCAGGTCCAATAAAATCTCTGGGCCATATTTTATTGCCTAATTAATGTGTGTGCTTTAAGCACTTACCTAGATTGGCCATTTGGAGCTGGCCACAGAAGATCTGTAGAAGAATCATGTCTTATGTAATAGATATGAATTTGGGAAGGACTGTGCTTCTTCCTGCCTTAGCTCTATTGCTCTTCAGAACCATGGAATCTCAGAGCTGAAAGGGACCAACCCATACAACATCTCCAGTAAGTGCCATAGCCCCTACTTGAAGATCTCTAGTGAGGAGGCAACCACCTGTTCCTGAGACTCTCTTCTCTTCTTTGGATACCTATTAATATGAGGAAATCTTTCCCAAATCTAATAAAAGCCTCACAAATTAAGAGTGAGAAAGGACCTTCAGGCCATTAAATTCATCTGCCTCATTTTAAAGAAGAGAAAACTGAGGCCTAGGAATGTTCAGGGACTTGCTCAGGTTTGTCAGCTACAGTGAATATCTGAGGGCAAAGTTCCAATTTGGGTCTTTCTGGCTCTAGGCACTCATTCACTCTGTCACCTAGATGCCTCAGAAATCTTGGTTTGTTTGTCTTGACCAATGAAGAAAAGTTTGTTCCCCCATCATGTTAGCCTTCAAAGAAACCATTCTTTCAGTCTGCTCCAACCAGGCCATGAACCTTAGAGAACAGGCGTGTAGTGTAGGCCAAATCCTAGCCCAACAGCAGATGCCATTGTGACAAGCAGGCCTACTATGATGAAAGTCTCTCCAAGCCCCATCCAGTCAGTGGTCCTGGACGTGGTAGTGTCTTGTGGGGCCACTTACAGGAAAGTGTTCTCCATTGAATAGTCCAGCGGGATCAATGTTTTCTTCATTCTGAGTCAGTACAATAACAGTTCTTATCAATAATGAAAAAGAGAGTGCTGGCTGCTGAGGCTTGTTGTACTTGAAGGGGGTTCATAGGCTCTGTTGGGTCTGTGGCAACCACAATACAGCAGGAGCAGCAGCAGTGGCAGCGACAACTCTATTCTGACTTCCCCATGGAATTTTTATTCTGTGATTTGGCCTGTTTATTTCTCTCCCTTCTGTTTCTGTTTCTTCTGGGTTTGGTTTCCACAGAACCTGTTGGGGGGAGATGGAAGCAGTCTATTATTGCTACATGGAGGTGAGGGTGTATATATATGTAGGGCCTATGAAAATCTTAAGAATAAATTCATTAAATTTTTTTACAACCTAATGAATTTTGGATGGCTTTTAACAAGGTTTGTTTAAGCTGGCAAGTGAGCTCTGGATTGTGTTTTTTCTCTCTGCACAGGAAAATGATGGATTCTGGCCAGATAGACTTTTACCAGCATGACAAGGTTTGCTCCAATACCTGCAGAAGCACCAAGTTTGACCTCCTGATCAGCAGTGCCCGTGCACCAGTGCCAGGGCAGCAGACAGGCGTGGTGCAGACGCCTACTTCGGCTGATGGTAGGGGGTAGGAAACCACCTGAACACATGCTTTATTTTTCAGTCCCATTGTCCTCTGGCCTCTCCAGCCTCACTTGCTCACTTCTACAAGTGCCCTTGGGCTGTGGCATACTGAACAGGGAGAGCTCTTAGGAAACAGGCCCTTTCTCTAGGTCGTCTGCCGCATCCCTTCTTTGACCTAGGGTTCTTTGACGTTAGGGTTTAAGAAATGCTTTACAGACATGGCCTCCTTGGATGCTCTGCTAGGTAAGGGGCTATAGGTATTATTGTCCCAATTTTGCAGATGGATGAGGAAGCTGAGGCTCAGAGAGATCAGATCACTTGTCCATGGTCACCTAGCTAATAGTTGTCAGAGGCAGGATTTGAAATCACAAATCCTTGATTTCAGTCCCAGCCCTTCTTATGCCTCTGTAAGCATCATGCAAGTTTTTCAGAAGCCATCAGTCACCCTGTACATATTTCTCAGGGTGGTGTCCCCACAGGTCTCAGGTGATCTTAGAGTTCCTTGGTCTTTTAGCTGATGAAGGCCTGGTAGTAGGGGACCCAATCAGCTTGATGCTTACTCCCTTCTGGACTACTGCACTCAAATTTCATTTGGCTGAGGGTGGCCATGCTTTAAGGGTCTGAGGGTTTGGTCATCCAGCAGGGTTTCAGGCCACCTTTAGAAATAGAACTAGGATCTTACTCCCAAAAGAGGCTCCTGGAGCCAGGACTCCAAGGTGAGGGAGAAGGATAAGGGGGCCCTTAGTAGAGCTTCTGTTGGAGTTTCTCCACCACTAGCCTCATGATTGGTCTTCAACACATTTGGAGGGAACATGGACCTTAACTGTCTCCAGCAAATAAGTAATCCAGGTCTGGCACCATCCAAAACCCCTGAAGCACAGCCCTGGACAGTGGTGGTTCCTATTGCCTTCCAGAGTAAACATTCTGTGATCAGCTATTGGATGGCTTTTGGGTATGAACCACAAGTCACTACCTTTGCTCTTCAGTGATTTGGATTTTTTTGCTAGAAAAATGGAGGGGGGAAAAAACAACACCACTGTAAAACACAGCTCATTTGCATTTAGTCTCATCCACCTTCAAATTTGGCTTCATTTTTTCAGTACATATTATTAAGATTCAGGACTGAATGAGAAAAAAGAAGCCCAGGCAGCTGGACCAGCCAGCATGGGGCATTCATAGAGGGTGAATGGCTGGACCAGGAAGAGAGCTGGGTCCTCAGACTTCCCATCAGTGCCCCACCACTGTACCTTGGCCTCTCACGCATTTCTCCTTTGTTTCTTCTTCTTTGTTGTGGGGCAGCTTACATGGTAAATAAACATCATATTCAAACCCTGACTGAGGGCTTGAATGGGAAAATTCTCTTCATCGAGTTTCCTGAAGGTTTGTTTGACCTGTCTGAGCAGCTTAGAAATGGCTGCCATGTTGTACACCACCTGGGTTCAAGGCCAGCCTCAGATACATTCTGACTCTGTGACTGCAGCCAAGCCCTTACCTCTTATTGACCCCAGACAGCCTTCTTGGACAGTCAGTGCAGAGCTGGCACTCTTGTGTCAGGGAAATTAAGGCCTCGGTCCAGCAGCTGTGGATTCACCTGTCGCCTCTGTTTGGCAGTATTCTAGGCTTGACCATCAGATGTTCATTGGTTTTCTCTGCCTCAGACTAGGAAGTGAATACATGCTTTCTAGTCTGGGTTCTCTTTAGGAAACCCAGCTCTGAGTGAAGCTTTCCCAGGTTCTAACTGTAGAAGGTCCCTTCCTCAGGATGCTCCCAGTGACTGAGGAAGCGAGGGAGAACTTAGCCGTCTCTGCGTTGTGGGCCCCCCTGACCCCTCCCTCTGATGGACCTTTGGCAGGGGGAGTCACACAGATCGCCATTTCAGAGGAGAATATGGAAGAGGCTGGGCTAGAGTGGAACTCAGCTCTCACGGCAGCTGTCACCATGGCCACTGAGGAGGGATTGAAGAAGGACCCTGAAGAGATTTCAGGTACCAACATGGAGCCTTTGGGAAAATTGGATCTGCTGATTCACCACCACCAGCAGTACCCCCCTCCCTTCCCCCCCAGCATCTTTGTGATGTCCATCATTATTTTATTTTATTTTTTACTAATTATCAAATTTCCACATAAATATTCTAAAGTCATATGATCCAAATTGTTTCCCTACCTCCTTCCCTCCCCCTCCTGGAGCTGTGCCCATCATTATTGCTGATGGACTTAACATTTCTCTCCTCTCTTCCTTCCCTCTCCTCTTCTTTCTCTTCTTCTCTTTCCCTCTCCTCTCTCTGCTCCATCTCCCCCTCTCTCTTTCTCTGTCTCTACCTGTCTCTGTCTCTATTAATTTCCACAATCACATTTCAAAAACCAGCCCTCCTCCAGAACTCTAGATAATCCAGGGGGCACAGGCAGGGAAGCAGGCAAGCAGGGTCTGTTGGACAGCTGAGGTTGCTTGAAACAATGTTGGGCATGGGGGTGGGAGCCCCACAGAGTGAACAGCCCCATCTGACCCCTTCCAGGGCTTCCTCCTTAAGATAGCTGCTCTGAGGCGGCTTCCCATCCTCCAGCCACCGCAGAGAGCGTTAGCCATGGTCCCTTCTCCAACTTCCACCTCTTCCTCCTTGTGCCAGAGGACACCCTGATGTTCTGGAAGGGCATAGCCGACGTGGGGCTCATGGAGGAGGTGGTCTGCAACATTCAGAAGGAAATAGAGGAGCTGCTCAGGGGTGTTCAGCAAAGGCTCCTTCAGGCCCCCTTTCAGATTACAGGTGAGCTGAAATGTGACACGAGCAATTAACAGCTTTATTATAAAATTCACAATGAGACTAATAATAGCTCCCACTTCCACAACACTTGGAACTTTGCAAAGCATGCCACATACATTATTCCATTTGAGCTTCTCAGGAGCCCTGTGAGGCAGGTGCTCTTATTATCTTCATTTTACAAATGAGGAAACTGAGGTCAGAGGGGTTTCCCAGGGTCATACAGCTAGATCTATGACTGTTTTAATTGCAAAGAGGGATTTTTTTTTCCCCCAGATGGGTTGGCAGATGATTTTAGGCACTGCAGTGAAGGGTGGGCATTCCTGGCTTGGCTCTTGTGGAGAGGGTGGAACAAGCCCCTTCACTTCAGGGTGGTCACCTTGATTTTAGAAACAAGGGGAACAAGACTACTAGAGCACCAGTATTTTGTCCTCACCCCATATGGACTTTCCTTCTAGATGCCGCTGTCCTTAACAATGTAGCCCATACCTTTGGCCTGATGGACACGGTCAAGAGAGTTTTGGACAACAGGAGGAGCCAGACAGAGCAAGGAGAAGAACATTTTCTCTATACTCTTACAGGTATCTGTATCAATCATCTGTGGTAGATTATAGACTCCTCCACTACCCCTCCAGTCCTCCCAAGGAACCAGCATGAATTCTTGCCAGGTTGATCAGCCCTGGAGAGAAAGGGGAGACCTTTTTCTCCAAAGTTATATCAGACAAAATCCTGGCAAGGTTTTAATGTAAGGAAAAAATTCTAACAATGTAAATGATTAAATAATGATGATGAAGATTGATTCAAAAATTGTAAATAATATCTTAGGAAGAGTGGAACAAGGCGGGGGCAGCTGGGGTAGCTCAGTGGCTTGAGAGCCAGGCCTAGAGACAGGAGGTCCTGGGTTCAAATCTGGCCTCAGACACCTCCCAGCTGTGTGACCCTGGGCAAGTCACTTGACCCCCATTGCCTACCCTTACCACTCTTCTGCCTTGGAAACAATACACAGTATTGACTCCAAGACAGAAGGTAAGGGTTTAAAAAAAAAAAAAAAAGTGGAACGGCTTCTTCCAGAGGAAATGGGTTCCTAAGACTGGACAAATCTATAACCTGTAGAGAAGAGCCAGGGTTCTAGATGACAAAGGAACCTCCTTCAGACAGGAGATGGACTAGATGGCCTCTGAGCAACCTTTCACTTCTGGGATTCAGTGATTCTTCTTTGTCTACGTCTCCGGAAGGAGCCAAAAGATGAGTCAGTATGCCATGCAAAATGGAAATCTAGAAGTAGCGTGGGCCTCCATAGGAATGTTGATTTACATTGACATGGACATTTCAGTTTTAGTGAGCATTTCCTTCATAAGAACCAGTGTAGTAGAGGAGCATGATGTGAAGAAACTGATGGAGTAGAGGGGCTGAAGTGTCAGAGCCAAGATTAATTCTGCCCATTTTGGGCAGAAGACCCAGCATCCTCTTGGGCTGTTCCTCACCAGCCCTGATGCCTTATTTGAGTAGCCCATTTACTGCCTTATCTGTGGTAATAAGGACCAATGAACAGGGAGACTGGGAAAGCAGGCAGTGCAGGGATTGCCTGTGGTCAGTATAAAGGTCTAGAGACAGGGGGTTGGGGGGGGCTTAGGAGAGGAGGTAAAAAGGAGCATGGATAGAGGAATAAGATTTAAATGGACCACAGATTATAGAAGGAGGGGGCAAATGAATAGTGCTGGTAAAGCATGAAGGATTGGAAGGGGGGGTGGGGTATTGGTTATGAAGGACTTTAAAAGCTAAACAGAATAATTAATATATTTTCTTAGGGCCAAGAAAACCATTGAAACAGAGAGGAGGCATGATGAGATCTGTATTTAATTAAGGAAAATCCCTTTGATGGAGAATAGGTTGCAGTGGAGAGAGGCTTGAGGCCCAAAAGTCAGTAGAAAGCCACCTCAATAATCTAGGCAAGAAGTAATGAGAATTGCATGAGAGTGATGGCTCAGGTAGAAGAGATGTTGTAGATATGGAAACAATGAGATTTGGCAACTGACTGGATCCTGAGGGGTGAGGAGAAGAGTGAGGAGGTGGGGATAATATGATCACGGTTATGACCTTGCAGGCCTGGAAGGATGGTGCTGCCTGCAGCAGAAAGAGTGAAGCTAGGAAGTGAGAGAGAGAGATAGAGAGAGGGGGCAAAGCTAAAAGAGTTCTCTTTTAGCTATGTTGAGTTGAGATATGTGTCCTTGGAATGTCCAGTGATCCATAGACGATGTGAAACTGGGAGCTCATTAGCAGAGAAGAAATAATGCTTAAAGCCTACGGGTTTGAAGAAACCCTCTTTCTCTGTCTCCCTGCAGTGAGGCAGAACCTTCTGCTTCAATGCAGCCCATTTCACTTTTGGACAGCTTTAAGTGCAAGAAAGTTTTTCCTTATATTGAGCCTAAATTTGTCATTTTAGAACTTTCTCCCACTGCTTCTGTTCCTGCCTTCTGGAGCCAAACAGAGCAAGTCTTCTGAAGAGCCCTTCACATATTTTAGCACAGCATCATGTATCCCCTGAGTCTTTCTTTTTACTAAATCTCCCCAGTTGATCCTCAGTTAATGTGAACTTGAGATGCTGAATACTCTCCAGCTCATCAATGTCATTCAGGCTGGGGGATTGCACACTGTACTGGACATGAGGTCTGACCAGAGAGCCCTCTATACCTCTCAGAATGCAGTCAAAGAGGCCATTAGCCTTCTTAGCTGCCATAATTACATGGTTTGTTGACTCCTGCTGAGTTTCTGATCCTCTAAGACCCTTTTATATTTTTCAAATGAGCTGCTATTTAGGCCCTCCTGCATCTTTTACTTGTGATGTGATTTTTTGAATCCCAATATAAGACTTTATACTTATCTCTGTTAAATTTAATTTTCTTCAATCTAGCATAAAGTTCTTGCCCATAGAGATCTGTTTGAATCTTGACTCCTGTCTACCCAATTCATGGATTTTGATGCATTTATCCAGTAGGTTGGCTAGCTCGCTCGCTAGCTAGCCTTCCCTTCCAGCTTTGTGTAGCTTCTGTAAATTTAATTGTCCATCTCTCCAAATAATTGATAACAGTGTTATATAGCACAAGACCAAATCTGGGGCACCCCACTGGAGGCCACCTTCCAAACTGACACCAAACATTTAACATTTACTAACGTGCTCCTTGAAGCTTGGCCAAATGGCCAATTCCAAATCCAGTCTCATTGTTCCATTGTCTTTTCCATAAGAATTGTAAGGGACGATTTATCAAATGCTTTGCTAAAATGTAGGTAAACTATATCTTGAACATTCCCCTGAGCTTCCAGCTTAGTGCGCCAGTTGTCAGGAAGGAGGCAATGAGGTGGGTCTGGCCTGGCCTGTTTGGTAGATGCCATGCTGGCTCTTTGTGATATCCTTCCTTCTCTTAAATAATCATTAACATACTAGTGACACACCTGCCACTCCCTTACAGGCACAAAGCAAGTCACTAAATCAGTAGATGTGAATGTTTTTTCTTCTGTCCACCTAGCTAAAAGTCTAGAAGAATAGCTAGCATGAATGTAATACTTGCAGTACTTCACTTAATTCTTGCAGTAACCTTGTGAGATAGGTGCTATTATTATTTCCATTTTATAGATGAGGAAACTAAGGCTTTAAGAAGACTTGCCCAAGGTCACACAACTGGTAAATCTCTGAAGCAGGATTTGAATTCATTTCTTCCTGCCATCAAATTTAATATTCTCTCCACTATGTGGCAGCTGCTTGAAGAATAAACAGAGAGTGAATAAGGGGACTAGAAGACAATCAACAAGGCACCTCCTATTTGCAAAACTTCTGCTTAGCACTGGGAGAGAGAGAGCATTTAGATAGAAAAAGCACCACCCCTACTACTGTGGAGCTCCCAGTCTCTGGAGGCTGAGATGCCCACACCCATGCCAGACAATACATGCTTTAGAGGTGGGGTATAGAAGGAGGCCTCAGTGAGGGGGGATCAGGGAGGGCTTCTTGGAGTAGGAGACATATGAACTGTGTTTTACAGAATGAGTAGAATTCAGTAGTTGGAAATGGGGAGGGGAGGGCATTCCAGACATAGGGATCACTTGGACCAAGCCCCAGAGGGGTGAGAGCAGAGTTCATGTTCAGAACAAAGAGCGCAATCCAGCTTGGCCAGAATGCGCAGCCTCTGGGATGCAGATGTGGGGAAATTCATGGGAGAGGGTGCAGTCTTGTAGAGGGGACCTTCCTCAGAGAGCTTTCTTAAATGAAGCTAGAAGGAAAGAGGAACTGATGTGTTTTAAAAAAAAGAAAAACAGGCACCATCACAAAATGTCCTTTAAGCTCCCTCAGAGTCCAGGACTCCCCGTGTAATGGAGAGAGTCAGAGACCAGCTGTGAGTCCTAGCCTCGATCCTGGCCAGCGCCATGGCCTTGGCCTAGTCCTTCCCTCCCTCCCCCACATCCTCTCATTCAGATGAATGTTTCTTGATGATGATGATGATGATGATGATGATGATGATGATGATGATGATGATAATGATTTTGGATGTCTTCCATGGTTACATTTCTAGAGTGCATCATCGAACACATATGCCCATGCGTGCAGGGGGCCCTGTGGTTTAGTCATGGCTAGGGATGACCCGGATTAGATGACCCCTTCTGTCACCAGGCAGGGCCGGCAGCATGTGGCAACAACAGGGCTGAGCCCTTTCTGGGGCCATGATTTATTTACACAGGAAATTCAGTCCTTAGACTTGTGTCTTTCTGAATGAAGTTCATGGCCTTGTGTAGAATTTGGAGCTCCAGCTCTGTTCAAAGGCCCACAAATGCCTTTGGGGCTGCTTTGTTCATAGACAGGCAGTGGGGGAGTTCAGGATGCATGTCGTGGGAGGAAAGAGTGGAAGTCCAGAAGTGGATGTGGTTCCTGGGAGAATATGTGTGTTTATTTCTCACTGGGGGACTCACAGTGTAGAACCTTCCCCAGCAAGTGGCTCTCAGGTCAGCCTGCTTGGTGGGCAGCTGCTGAGTGGCTAAGTCTGTGGTCCCAAGAGTCAGAGAGAAGACAGAACCCTGGGGCTCCTCGATTCCACCCTGCTTCTGAGTTCTTGTTTTTGATAAACATGAACATCTTTTGAAAATATCATTACTAAAAAAAATCTGCCACCCTGAACAGACTTTCCTGCTATCTAAACAGATATTGCATTTTCCTCATAGACCTAGAACGCCAGTTGGAGGAGCAGAAGAAGCAGGCCCAGGACCACAGGCTGAAGTCTCAGACAGTGCAGAATGTGGTTCTGATGCCTATGAACAACCCCAAGCCACCCAAGAGGCCCCGCCTCCAGCGCCCAGCTTCCACCACCGTCCTGAGCCCCTCGCCCCCCGTCCAGCAGCCTCAGTTCACCGTCATCTCGCCCATTGCCATAGCCCCGATGGGCCAGTCGTTCTCCATGGGCAACCTCCCCATGGCTACCCTCAGCCAGGGCTCCAGCCCTGTGACTGTCCACACACTGCCTTCTGGCTCCCAGCTCTTCCGCTATGCCACTGTCGTCTCTTCCGCCAAGACCAGCTCTCCTGACGCAGTGACCATCCACCCCTCCTCCAGCCTGGCGCTGCTGAGCTCAGCTGCCATGCAGGATGGTGGGGCATTGGGCAACATGGCCACAGTGGTGAGCCCTGTGGAGCTGGTGGCGATGGAGTCTGGCCTGACCTCCGCCATCCAAGCCGTGGAGAGCACTTCTGAGGACGGGCAGACCATCATTGAGATTGATCCTGCTCCAGACCCTGAGGCTGAGGAACCGGAGGGGAAAGCTCTCATCCTGGAGACTGAGCTGAGGACTGAGGAGAAGGTTGTGGCAGAGATCGAGGAGCATCAGCATCAAGTTCACAACGTGGAGATTGTGGTCCTCGAGGATTAAGTGGGAGCCTGGGGCCAGCAGACTCATTCTTTGTTTGGAATTTTAATGGTTTGTTCATTTTTACCACTGTCCTGCTCATTTCCACAGAGGATCCTTTTTTGTTTTGTTTTGTTTTTCCAATTTAAAAAAAAAAAAAGAAGAAAAATCTCAGTAAAATGACTGAACATGCTGGTCCCCCTGTCTTCCCCCTCTCCCCCACAGGTAAGCAGTGGACAAGATGAGTTGCCCTTAGAGAGGAGAGAAAGACGCTATTCTCTTCCCTAACCTAACCTTGCCACCTAGAAAGCCACCTCTTTTAGATGAGACAGCCAGTTAACTAGGACTACTGTCCAGAGGGTTCTTTCCAGGTCGGCCTCTGTATGAGCGTTTTGTAAAGATGCAGTGATATGGATTTGGCACCTGGGGAGCACGGGCCTGGGCTATTTGATTTTTGCCTGTGCCCCTGGGAGGCCTGGGCCCTCAGGGCCAAGGGGAAGCCTGGCTGGCAGCCAGAGGAAGATGAGGGATGTGACATTACTAATGGGAAAGAAGAGTGTATCAGTGTCCTCTTAAAGAAGGGAAGTGCTTTGACAGGGATCACAGCAGGGAGAAAGGCCAAGGTTTGGGAGATGAGCCAGAGGGTTTTCCTCCTAGGAATAGCAGCTCCAGGGCCTCACCACAGGTAAGTACCCTGATAGAGGTGCCAGTGGCCACCCAGCAGAAGCCCTGAGTGAGCAGGGACTTGGCAGCCTTTGGGGAAGAATCCCCAAGGATGAATCCTGAGGTGCAGAAGTGATCCTCTGAGGAGCAGGTGGCCCCTCTCCCTACCTCTCCCTCTCTTCCCCATTCTGGCCAGGTATTTAGCTTTTTAAAGTGGCATCAACCCATTGTCCTGCCCACTCTACATGTCTTTTCTGTCTGGTGCTCGTTTGTTTGTTGGTTAATTTTTATCCTTTCCCTTGTGAGCCTGTGCTCTGAAGCCATCATTTTTCTCATTGGGTAACTCCAGGAGCAAGAGAACTCTCCAGATGGGCTGCTTTGACTTGGAAGCATTTTTTTTTCTTTTGCTTTTGCTTTGGAATCTAAAGCAGCCGCCCAATTATTGGTGCTTCCTCTGATCCGGATCATCATCCCTCACCCCTGGGGGCCTCTGTCTTCTCCAAACCAAACCTGGCCAGGCTCTGGTCACTGATTGGGGGAGAAGATCAGGTGCCTCTGCCCCTCCTCATTTGCCCTCCCCTCTTCTCCTCATTTTGGTTTACTGCGGCTGCTGTGAGATACTGAGCTGGTAGCAACCTCGGGTCTGGGCAGGAACTGATGCTATAGCCCCAGCCACAGCCCTTTTGGCACCAAGCAGATGTCTCCTCCTGTGAGAGCTGGACTCCCCAGGAAAGAAGCACTGTCTGTGACATATTATAGGAAATGTACCAGGAATGTCAATAATATTGTCTCCGGGGGTTTTGTTCAGTTTCCCTTTTTGTCTATGAGTTGTTTGGGACTGGGAGAGCTATATCTCTTTTTCCCTTTGGCTTCCTCTTGGCTAGGGGTTGGGGGGTGGGCAGAGGGCAGGAAAAAACTGGTTGTTACTGGGGTGAGGGAGGTGTTGGGTACCTGTTCCATTCAAGACTGAGTGAAGGAAAAGCACACACTTGCCAGAGGGAGGAGGGCAGGGTTGGGGGATGGGATATTTTTTATTAAAAAGAAAATTTGACCCATGGTTTCTTGTCTATGGAAGGCACCCAGTTGAAGCCACCTTTATTCCTGAAGTTGGAGAAGTTGTTAAAGGATGGAGGTTACAGGCCTGCTGGAGAGGCCACAGACGCTCTGGGCAGAGTCCATAGACTGACCACCTTTGGGTCCCTGACAGTCCCTCAGTCATCTAACATCAAATTAAGGTGCTGCTGCTGATCAGGCCAACAGTTATCCCAGGGAGATTCCCCTGAAGCTCCTGGCCTCTGACCCTCTCCCCAGTTGGGCTTAATGTTCCTTTCTCACCTCCTATAGATGGTGGTAAGAATGGCCAGGAAATCTAGCAGGTATGACTTCTGTCTCCCACCAGGATTTGGGTTTCCAGCTTTAAAAGCTCTCCAAGATTTTGTTTCCATTTTTTTCAGAACAGTGCAGAGGTGGCCATGCCATTACTAGTTCTAGCCTCCTTCAGTACACAGAATAATGGCATATTTAGAACTGGAAGAGACCTTGGACACCTGACTTTTCATTTTCCAGATGAGGCAGCAGAAGTCCAGAAGGTCCCACAATAGCAGGGATGAGATTTGAACCCGTGCCCTCTGACTTTAAATCTAGCACTCTTACAAAATACCAGACTGCTAAGATATACTTTACCATTAACCTAAAATTCACCTTAACCTGGGAAACACATTCAAATGTTAAATAATAATAATATGTAGCACTTGACAGTTTGTAAAGCCCTTTATATGTGTTATCTCATTTTAGTCTCACCACAACCCTGAGAGATAGGTGTTATCCCCAAGATCACTCAGACCTTCCCACTCCAAATCCCCAACACTGACCATTCACCCACCTCGATGCTACAGGTCTGGACGTTTCTCTCCCTAGTTAGTTGAACAACAGAAAGGCCTCGGCTTCCTTTTAATGTCTTCCAGAAAAGAGGGGTACTCCCCTGAAATGCACCCCAGTGCCACAGGTTGGGTCAAAGGGAAGCAACATTCACCTCCCAGGTCTGTAGTCCTTATTGCCTTAGATTTGATTCATCCTTGAAGCCCTTTTCAACTCTTAAATCTAAGAGTCAGTTACCCAAAGTGATAAAAGCCTCTCCCTCTTGTACTCTTGTTACTGGTGAATCTATTGGGCTTTCTTAGCTGAAAGATCTCTAACCAAAGATTTAAAAAAACCATTTTTCTTCACTAGTAGAGTTGTTTCCCCTAGTGAAAATAAATGAGCTTTGCCGCTTTTCTAGCTTACACTAGCCCCTCATAACTAGTACATTGCCAAGGCCAGGCTGAATGTCTGTGCCTTCCTTGCAACAATGGGTGATGTGCAACCCCAGGCTGTCATAAGGAAGCTCTCCTTTAGTGCACTCATCACTTACCCAATGGAGGACTGGAGACCACCCACCCTTTGGCATTTCCAAACAATTGAGTTCTTTGATGCAAGAAAAAGAAAAAATCGATTTCAGTGCTTAGTAGGTGCCAGACACTGGGCTAAAAGTTGAATGAATGCATTTATTAAGGACTACTAGGTGCCAAGCCCAGTGCTAAAGTCTTGAATGAAAGCATGATAAAGCATTTAAATGCTTGCTTTAAGCCAAGCTCTGGAAAGTGTCTAGGGAAATAAATAACAAAAGTAATTCAGCTGACTGCTAGACCCTGGGTGAACCACTCAAACCTCTCTGGGGCCTCAATTTCCTCTGTAAAATGACGGGGCTGGACTCAACTCTAAGGCTCCTTCTAGCTCAATGGTAGTGTTGGTTTGATTACAATTTTCAGAGCATGACGTACAAGATGGAACATACAGAGGGGAAAAGAGCTCTGAGTCCTCACAGTGCCAGGGAGGGCAGAACTGAGGGGCTTAGTCAACATTTATTTTTTTTTTAATTCTTACCTTGTCTTAAAATCAATACTATGTATTGGTTCCAAGACAGAAGAGCAGTAAGGGCTAGGCAATGGGGGTTAAGTGACTTGCCCAGGATCACACAGCTAGCAAGTGTCTGAGGTCAGATTTGAACCCGGGACTAGTCCTGACTTTCTATTCCCTGACCCACCTAGCTGCCTCAGTAGTCAGCATTTATTAAGGGCCTACTATGTGCCAGGCACAGTGTCAAGAACTAGGAATACAAAGGGCAAAAGGCAGTCTCTACCCTCCAGGAGCTCACCATCTAAGGTGGGGGAAGGGGAACACACAAAAAAGAAAACTGGGAGTCAGGTGGAAAATGGCCTGGGGAGGTATGAGTTATAGAGCTATTTCATCTTGGTGAAGGGTAGGAAAGTGGCAAGGTGGGAAATGATGGAAGATGATTTTGCTCTTCTTGGGCTAGGCCAAGGAGAGTTCCCCATAGTCTTGCTGCTTCTGTTACTACCGCCCATCAGTACTAGGGGCCACATCCTTCAGGAGAGCCTTGGTTTTGGGGTGGGGAGGGAATAGTGTATACATATTTATATAGGGAAGACTGGGTAGTCTTTGACCTCTCTGCTAAGGGGTTCTTACTCAGAGCATACTTATTCTGGGAGCAAATTCTATTTTCCAAGAAGATAGCTTGGGAAGATGGGATCTGGTGCCGATTCCCCCAGTACCCCTCATCAAATGAATGAGTAGATCAAAATAAAAGCATTTAATGAACAGCTAACAGTGCTGAGGAGTTAGGGTACAAATACAAATGAGCAAGGCTTTCCCTGCCTACAAGGAATTTACACTCCAAAGGAGGGAAGAGCAACTGAGAGTAGGCAACCAGAGCCCTGGGGGACTTTGGTCCAGAAAGTTAGGACATGGTGGATAGGCCTATAAGAGACTACAGTGGCAGAGCAGAAGAGAACCTGGCTCAGCATTTGGAGACAGTAAAAGAGGGGGTGGGAACCTGCTTCTTGTTTTCTGCCCAAAAGCCTGAAAAAGACCATGAGGTTCAATGGAAAGCTCTGAATTGGAGTAAAGTACCTGGGGCTGAATCTGCTATTCTACTCCCAATGTGATTGGGCAAGTCCCTTCCCCTTTCTGGGTTTCAGTTCCTTCATCCATCAAATGAGGGGTTGGGCTAAATGATGTGTCGTCTCCTAGTCATCCTTTGGGTTTCACTCAGGTCTGCCACTTGGAAAAGCAGGGGGAGGAAGGAAGAGGGAGTTGGAGAATATAACTTTAGCCTCTAATGATGCCAAGGGAAATGGCCCTTCAGGATGAAATTCGTGCTGTGGCCAGCTTCTTAGGCTTTCCGACACGTCCTCTGGGCGCATCCTAAGCTCTGTCCTCAGAGATCAGATTCACAGGCATCTGCTGTCCACCTACCTGGCTCATCTATTTGACCCCAGAAACCCTTTCCACATCATCCTGGAGCAAATAAGGCCTCGATTGCTAGGCAATACGTGCTCTGAAGGATTTCTCTTTTCCCTTGGGACCAGTAGTACTGGGAGGGGAGAGGGGCCTGGGGATTGGGGATTGGGGGAGAGCCTGTATATATACAACCCTCCCTAGGGTACCCTCTTTCTGGGGTCTCGGCGATCCATCGTCCTCCCAAGTCCTTCTCTTGCAATGCTCCTTAGGTCATTTCTAACTCTTAATATTCCATATGCCAAAGAGATCAAACATTGGGAGAGGATAGAATCGCTCTCTTTCTCTGTCTCTGTCTCTCAAACAGATCTAGCTGTCTATCTACATAATATTACAGGAGATGTTTGGATATATAAACTCTTCATATCTACAATATAGAGGGAAATATATGTAATATATAGATCTATGCTCTCCACACACATATACACCTATATATACATACAGATATTTATATAATAAGAGATTTGTAGATATAGGCTCACTATATATATCATAGGAGATATGTAGGCTCCACATATAGAACACATATAGGTGTCACTATGTAATATATAGGATAAATATAAAGGCTCTATATATTATATATAGGATCCACATATAGAATACATATAGATATCACTATATAATATATAGGAGAAATAGATATAGACTATATTGTATATAGGACATATATAGACTCACATATGTATACATACATAAAATATACTCCATATATAGTAGATATCTATATATCGAGATTTATAGAGATATAGGCTTTATATAACATCTCTAAGATATATAGGCTCCATATGTGTTTATAATACATAGATATCTCCATATAATATATAGAGAAGATAGATATGTAAGCTCTCTATTATATATGTGACATATAGATATTGGGCCCTATATAGAGACAGATCTCTACATAATAATGTATAGGCCATTACCCTCTGGGAGTCCACAGCCTAGCAGGGGAGTAAGACACAAGCCCAGATGATTTACTACACTAGTAGCGAGTGGTTCCAAAATAAGCATGTGGAGCGGGTGCTATCGCTAACCCCGCTGGAGTGGTTTGCCCGGGGACGTACAGCTAGTAAGTGTCTGAGCCTGGGTCAGAACTCGGGGGTCTCCCTGACCCCAGGACGGTCGCTCTGCCCGCCCACCCCTCTCCCTCCACCCCCAGCCACCAGTTCTGTGACTCCAAAGTCAGCCTGCCTTCCTCCAGACTACCAGCTCCCTTTCAGATCTCGTGGCTCTCCCACTCCCTTCTCCAAACCACAGGATTAAGATGAGGCCTAAAGATAGGATCCCCATATTTAGTCTTTAGGAGCCGCCCCCCACCCCGATGAAACAGGTAGACGGATTCCTGCCAGCCCCTCCCTCTTCTCATGCCAAGTGTTTGCTGGGGCTCTACATTACACAAGAGCCTGGAGGAATTCTAAAGACAAAGAAGAAATAGTGTTCCTGAGAAAATGTAAGGAGTCTTCTGTGACCGACCCTCCGGGAAGTGGGGTGTAAGCCCTAAGAGGACACCCCCATCTCTCCTCCTTTGTTTAGGAGGTGCCTGGTCTAGCCAGCCATACAGTCAAAAGACAATGGCACCTGGAATCCAATCCCACCTACGTCAACAGGAGCAAGTCCCTGATCCACGCCGGGCCTCAGTTTCCCCATCTGTTAGACATCATTATAACTATCATACCTTTCAGGGTTGCTCTGAGGCTCAAATGAGATAATAGATGCAAAGTCCTTTGCAAAGCCTCTGGCAGAGTTTTAGAGAAATAGGAACTACAAGACTGCCTGCTTAGACCTAAAGTGGGTATCAGACCCCCACTCTCTAACAAAGGAAAGAGAAAAAGCATTTATCAAGTACCTACAGTATGCAAGATGATTTATAAATGTCTTGTTTGATGCTCACAACAACCCTCAGAGGTAGGTGCTATTTTTATCCCCATTTTACAGATGAGGAAATTGAGGCAGGCAGGGGAAGTGACTTGGCTGGGGTCACATAGCTAATAGGTGCCTGAGGCAGGATTTGAACTCGAGTCTTCTACAGAGCTAGAACCAAGAGGAATAACAGCAGGAGGGGCATCCTTTAATTGAACATAAAGGATGATGCTACAGAAGCCCATTTCTAAAGGAGTTGTTTAGGAATTCTTTTTCTCCTCCGGCTCCCCCAAGAAGCTATGTGGAAGCCAGGGCCAGGGTTCCAGAGCCCTGCCCATATGCCCATTTAACTCCCAAAGTAGCTGAGGCACAGCCCTCCCTGCCAGCCCCGCCTGAAGTCCCGCCCTCGACACTCAGCTCCAAGACCCTAAATTAGACAAGGAGTCTGTTAAGCACTCTGCTAAGTCCTGGGGATACAAATAGAAAAAGGAGACCGTCCTCCTCTCCCGAGAGCTCACATTCTCAGAAGGAAACAACACCCGTAGGAGGCTTCAGCTGCAGCAGCCAGGCAGATGGTAAAGCCTCTTCTTTAATGTCATTTCCACTGATAAAATCGCATCCGTTCCGATACCGAACCGTTGGACAATGCCAAGAACGGTGGCAAGAACTTTGCCTCCCGGGTCTTCAGTGAGCTGCAGCTTCAGGCCCCCAAAGAGACCGTGCCCTGACCCCCCTCCCTGGGGGGCGCATCCCCCCCCCCCCATGATGGCTCTAAGGACTGGGCTGGCAGCGGGATCGGCGGTCCAGGAGGGGGACGGGGACGGATGCTGATGCTCCCAGAGGCCCCTGGGCTTCCCTTCTTCCCCACCAACCCTCAAAGCACAGGTCCTTTGCTGTCTCACTTTGGGGAAGGGAGAGAAAATGAGATGGAATATTTAAAAAACGACAAATCCTTGAGCAGCTACTCTTAGGAACCTCAGGCACAACAGCTTAATGCCTGGAACTTGAGCCTTGCCAGCCCATCTAAGGATGTGCTGTGGACGAAGGCATTTCCAGGTCCTGCGTGGGATGCCAGGAACACATTTATTTCTTCCCAGATGCAGCAAGATCAGACGTGGCCCTCCCTCCACTCCTCTGTCTGCACACAAGTGGGAACACTACCCTGTCCTTCTCCAAGTTATTGTGGGGGGGGCCTCCCTTGGCAGGGCTGAGTGCCATCGAGGCGAGGACTCGGGAGCCCTCCACGCACGAGTCTCCGTGTGTCTGACCTCTTCTGTCCTAGTAGAATAGATGGAATATTATATTCCAAGTCAGGAAGACCTGGGTTCAAATCCCACTTTAGACCTGTGTGACCCTGATCGAATCAATTAACCTGAGTTTTTCTCCCCCTTCCTAAAATAAAGGAGTTGGATTCAATTTCTAAGGCCCTTTCCTATGAGCCTATGAGCCATTCTTTCTTCCTTGGGATCTGGTGCATTGGCTAATTTTATAATTAACAATAATAATAGCTAATATTTATATATCTCGCTTACTGTGTGTCAGGCACTGTGTGCTGTGTCATACAATTAATTATCTCATTCGATCTTCAGAACAACCCCGGGAGTTAATTATAGTACCATTTTACAGATGAGGAAACTGAGGCAAAAAAACTTAAGTGACTTGCCCAGGTGGAAAGGGGCTGAGGTTGAATTTGAACTCAGTGGTTCTATTCACTGTGCCATTTACTTCCCTGCCTTGCCCTGCCAGGCATGGTTTCTGAAGTCTCACAGCTTCTCCTTTACCCTCCATTCCAAGGGCAGCTTTTTGAGGTATTTTGGGGTTATTTTATTTATTTTTTTTGATTACTGCTAAGACTCAGAAATATATATTTTTTAGTTGTTTTTGAGGAATGAGTCCAGAACGGTACCATTCCTGCAGGGAGCTCCTTCTCAGACATCTTTAGACAAAGGTTCAGAGGCACTCGTGGGTTCTTTGAACCCTGGTGGTTGTCATCATGGCGGCCCTGCTTTTAGAGGAGGCAGACAACAATCGTGGTCCCTTCTCGGGTGTAAAAATAACAGAGATTAGCACCTAGTTAGCAAGAATAATGAGTTAAAAATAGGAAGCTAACAGATGGCAGGATGGAATGAGTATTTCTGCTATCTCCTCCAAACCTCCCCCTCTCCGGTTTTTTGTTGTTGTTGTTTTTTAACTTAGGGAAGTTAAATGACTTGCCTAAGATCTCACAGCTAGAAAAAAAGAGAAGGCTGGGAAGGGAGGGAGGAGGAGGAGAAGGGTAAGGAGCAGCA
>NC_058132.1:67145269-67155542 GCF_016433145.1 Gracilinanus agilis
CTCTCTCTTTCTTTCTTTCTTTCTTTCTTTCTTTCTTTCTTTCTTTCTTTCTTTCTTTCTTTCTTTCTTTCTTTCTTTCTTTTTTTCTTCCTTCCTTTCTTTCTCTCTTTTTTTTACTCAATTCTTCCTGATTCCAGCACTGGCACTATATCCATTATATCACCAGCTGCCTCTGAGCAAGTCAGCTGTCTTGAGTGCCTCAGTTTCTTCAAATGTAAAATAAGAGAGTTGCTTTTGGACTTTCCTTGGAGAATGATGCTGTGAGGTGACTTTAGGATACATACTCTAAATTCAAATCTGGCCTCAAGTACTCACTCTCTGTGTGACCCTGGATAAGTCATTTAATTTCTGTTTGCCTCCATTTCCTCAAGTGTAAAGAAGGGATAAGAATAGCACCTACCTTCTTGTGAGAATTAAATGAGATGATAATTATAAAGTATTTGACTCATTGCCTGGGGCAGAGTAAGTGCCTTATAAATGATAGCTATCATCATCATTATTATTAATGGTTTATAATGTTGTTGCTTTTTTTTTTTTGTATCCCCAGCACAGTTCTGGAAAATAGCTGGGTCTAGATCAGTTTTTCCATCCCCTGTTCTCTTCTGCCTTCCCCACTCCATGGAGGTGAGCTGATAGAGTGATGGTCATAGTCATCAGGCTGTTAGGTGGCTCAGCGCCAGATAGAGCGCCAGACTTGGAGTTGAGACTACTCTCCCTAAATTAAAACCTAGCCTCAGATACTTCCTAGCTGGGTGACCTTGGGAAAGTCACTTCACCCTGTTTGCCTCAGTTTCCTCATGTGTAAAATGATTTGGAGAAGGAAATGGCCAACTACTCTGGTAATCTCTGCCAAGAAAACCCCAAAGGGGGTCATAAAGAGTCAGGCACAACTGAAATAAGGGAACAAAAATAGTCATTAAATGACAGAGATGGGATAAAAAAAAATAAGATCAAGGACGGTTTATTTTGTACAGAATCATAGGAAAGAAAACAAAACAAAATATTAAACCCTACTTCTATAGGAAGCTTTTCCCAGTTTCCCACCTCCCTCCTCTGTGTATTATTATCTCCCCCAATCAGACTGTGAATTAGGGCAGGGGCTCTCTCTCTCTCTCTCTCTCTCTCTCTCTCTCTCTCTCTCTCTCTCTCTCTCTTAATTTAAATTTTTAAATATTTTTCCATGGTTCCATGCTTCATTTTCTCTCCCTCCCCTTTTTTCTTCCCCCTCCCGGAGCTGACAAGCAATTCCTCTGGGTTATACATGTGTTATCACTTGACACCTATTTCCATATTATTCATCTTGTTAATAAAGCAATCTTTTAAAACCAAAACCCCAAATCATAGACCCCTATAAACAAGTGATAAGTCATGTTTTCCTTCTGCGTTTCTACTCCCACAGTTCTTTCCCTCCATGTGGACAGCATTCTTTCTCAGGGTTGAAGGACTGATTTTTTTTTTTAACCAGCTTTATATCTCCAGTGCTTGTCATGTCGAGGGACATGTTGTTCAGAAGTGTCCAACTCTTCTTGATACTATTTGAAATTTTCTTGGCAAAGATACTACTAGAGTGGTTCGCTATTTCCTTTTCCAATTAATTTGATAAATGGGGAAACTGAGGCAGAGTGAAGCAACCTGTCCAGGGTCACATAGCTAGTAAGTGTCTGAGGCTGGATTTGAACTCAGGTCTTCCTGATCCCAGGCCTTGTGCTCTGGTCCCTGTGCCACCTCACTGCCTTAGCTGGAACCCAATCAACACTGAATAAATGCTTGTTGAATGACTGAGTAACTGAGATTAGGTTTGATTAGGCTGGAGTTGAATTATCACCGCCCTATTCCTGAAAGCCAAGCCTCTCTTAATGAAGTCAGGATTAGCCCAGAATCTAGGGAAGCAGCTGGCCTTCTTTACAGAGATTCATTAGGTATTACTGAGAAAGGTAGAGGGAGCAGCGAGGTAATTCAGTGGCTAGAGAGCCAGGTCTGGAGATGGGAAATTTGGGGATTCAAATCTGGTTTCAAACACTTCCTAGCTGTATGACCCTGGGCGAGTCACTTCACCCCAATGACCTAGCCCTTACTGCTCTTCTGCCTTAGAACCAATATTGATTCTAAGACAGAAGGTAAAGGTTTTATTTAAAAATAAAAATAATTTAAAAAGGATAGGGGGAGCAGCTGAGTGGCTCAGTAGATTGAGAGCCAGGCCTAGAGACAGGAGGTCTTAGGTTCAAATTTGACCTCAGACACTTCCCAGCTGTGTGACCCTGGGCAAGTCACTTAACTCCCATCGCCTACCCTTACCACTGTTCTGCCTTGGAGCCAATACACAATATTGACTCCAAGAGGGAAGGTGAGGGTTTAAAAACAAATAAATAATTTAAAAAGGATAGGGCCAAGGCTGCATAGAGATCATCCTACATCCCCTTTTCATCATTAGGTCCCCACATCCGGTTAAAGCTCTCTTTGCCATTCTCATTCATATCCTTCTGACATCCCTATTTAGGGACTCCTCAGACACATCTGCATTATATGCTAATCAATTCGCTTTGGCACATTCCTGTGACTTTTCTCTGAAAAATTTAAAATGCCCGAGACCCCTGCGAGAGGAGCTGTGAAAACGTACTTCTCTCCCTTCTTTGGGGGGCTCTAGGTGTTGAGGACCACGTAGGCTGTCAGATGCTATTTTGAAGGTTCCGGTAATGGACTAGATGGGCATACAAGGCAGAGAGGGGGTGCAGCGGAGAGAATGCCAGCCTTAGAGTCAGGAAGGCTCACCTTTGTGAGTTCAAATCTGGCCTCAGCCTAGTTGGGTGATCCTGGGTAAGTCACTTAACCCCCATTGACCTCAGTTTCCTCATCTATTAAAAGAGAAGCTGGGGCAGAACAGGAGCTTCCATGGTCCAAAAAAAAAAAAAAAAAGGCATTAGCCTTAGGGAAGAAGAATATTACTTTTCCTGGGACTAGAGAGAATGAGAGGAAAAAAGAGAACTTCCCAGTCAGTGCTGGTAGAACTAAGGAGGGAGGCTGAGGAAGTCATCTCTAAATGAGAAGAGTCCAAGGATTCCAAAGTCAGAGAACCAGGGCTGGGCCGCATCACTCCACATCCGGCCCAAGTTTCTTCAAAAGCAAAATAAAAAGGGATTGGACCAGGTGGCCTCTGAACTCCACCCCTCACAAGTCCCAGATCTACAGCTTGTTTTTACATAGCTCTTTACTGGTTTCCCCTATTAGATAGTGAACTCCTGGAGGGCAGGGATGGCCATGTCTTTTGTCATTTTTTGTTCTAGAAATACTGATTGAGGAGCTTATAATTGACTGGGGTTCACACTTGGTTGGCCTCAATAGGCTGTAGCTATCTGCTTGAAAGGGGGTGCTGGATAAAGAAAAGGGTTGGGAACAAAGTCCCAAGGGTAGAAGTGAAAGATGGGTCCCCGTGTGACCCTGGGCAAGTCACTTAACCCCCATTGCCTAGCCCTGTAACAAATAAAATTAATATAGAAGGATATATATAAAAGATATTAGGGTTTAAAAAAATGGGTCCCCGTGTGACCCTGGGCAAGTCACTTAACTCCCATTGCCTAGCCCTGTAACAAATAAAATTAATATAGAAGGATATATATAAAAGATATTAGGGTTAAAAAAAAAAAAAGAAAGATGGGTCCCAGTTTCAAGGCAGATTTGTTGTCTCTCTTCCTTTAGTCCCAGCTAACATCCCATCTGGCCCAACCCTTCTTAATTCTAGTGCCTTCCCTGTTAATTCTTTCCTACTTATGCCCTAGAGAGCTTGCTTTGTATTATTATTCTCCTTGCTTGAATGTGGTCTTCTCTCTCAGACTTGGAAGCTCCTTGAAGGCAGGGATTGCCTTTTGACTCTTTGTCTTCCCTGTGCTCAGCACTGTGCCCTGCTCCTAGTAGGTGCTTAGTAAGTGTTTACTGATTGAGGCAGCTGGGTGGTACAGTGGATAGAGTACTAGATTTGGGAGAATCTGGGTTCAAATTTGTCCTCAGATACTTCCTAGGTAGGTATGACTTAACTACATTTGTTTAGCCTTTGATCTTCTGTCTTAGAGTTGTTATTAAGACGGAAAGAAAGAGCTACAAAAAAAAGCTTATTGATTATATGTTAAGAGTTGGGAAAAGATTGGTTTAGGAGTCAAAAGGACCGGGATTCAACTTTTGCTTCTAAAACCTGTGTGACCCTAGGCAAGTCTCTTGACCTCCCTGCCTCAGGTTATTATAAAATGAAGGTGTTGGGTTGAATGGCTTCTTTTTTTTTTTTAAACTTTTATCTTCCATCTTAGAATCAATACTGTGTATTGATCCCAAGGCAGAATAAAGGTGAGAGCTAGGCAATGGGGGTTACATGACTTGCCCAGGGTCACACAGCTAGAATGTGTCTGAGGCTGGATTTGAACCTAGGACCTCCTGTCTTTCATTGAGCCACCTAGCTGCCCCCTGAATGGCTTCTGAGGGCCCTTCTGCCTCTAAGTCAATGATCCTGTTCCCCATGATTTCCTTCACCAAGCTGAGCTACCCTGTAGCAGGATTGGAGAAACCAGATGGCCATGGCCAGACTTGTCTTGGATGGCAGTCCATTGCTGGGATTAAAGGGGCTTCAGAGAAGAATTCGAGGAGTCAGTCAGTGCTGAAAGCCACGAGCCCTTTTCCTTGGTGTGTTTGAGGGAAAGCCACCTGGCCAAAGAGGGGAGACACCCAGATCATAAGTATTAGAAACAACATTTGCCCCCAGGACCTTGAAATTTTGAACCCGTGCTTTTCCCCTTGCAGCATGATACACGTTTGCCTGTCACCTGGGTCCCAACAATCTTTCTCTAAAGGAGAGGCAGGATTGATTCGATGAGTGGAAGGGCAGCCTGTTGAGCCCCAGTTCTGGGGCCAAGTCTGACACTTCCAAAGAAGAACCAGGAAGGGCAGAGAAGGGATCCAACCAGGGATTCTGCCAGAAAGTTAAGGGATTGTGACCTTTGGGGTACATGACAGGAAGAAGTTCATCATTTTCCTGTGCCAGGTTCTTCTGGGCCACCAAGCTCTCACCGAGACCTCTGGGGCCATCTTGATTTCTTCATCCACCAGGGTAGTTTCAGGGTCAGGTCAGCCCAACTACTTTAGAGCCTGTGATCACTCAGCTGGTAAGTGGGTGAAGCTGGGCTTGGGTGAGTGGCTTAATCTTGTTTTGCCTCTGTTCCCTTAACTCTAAAGGGGTGTGTGTGTAATAATAGCACCTCCTTTCCAGGATTGCTGTGAAGATCCAATGAGAATATATTTGTAAAGCACTTAGCACACTTATGATGCCATAATACCAATGCTAGCTGCTATTACTGCTGTTAAGGAGAGTTAAAGATGTTGAGAAAGGCATCGTAGTGGAGTTCGAGTTCTGCCTCAGATACACACTGGCTGTGTGATCCTGAGCAAGTAACTGAAATTCTCAGTGCCAGCAGGGACTGACCTTCCTTGGTCCTGGAAGTTATCTCACCAGGGATCTCACTCACTTATTGTATCTTTGGGAAAAAAATGTTTTTAAACCGTTACCTTCTGTCTTAGTATTAGTTCTAAGACAGAAGAGCAGCAAGGGCTAGGCAATTGGGGTTGAGTGACTTGCCCCGGGTCAAGCTTAGAGTTGATACTAGAGAAGGTAAAGGATTAAAAAAAAAAAGACTTCTTAGAGAATATAGGGTTAAATCTGGAACTGGGAAGACCTGTGTTTGAATCCTGATCTTGACATTTATGTCCCTTAACTCCTTTGAGCCTCTGCTTGGTTTTTGTAAAATGGTGGCAGTGATGATGATGATGATTATGATGATAAAGAAAACTTACCTTACAAGGGCATTAAGAGATTCAGATAACAAATATTATCTAATTTAATCTTCTAATGGCTCTCTAAGGTAAGTGCTATTATCTCCATTTTACAGTTGAGGAAACTGAGGCAGACAGAAGTTAAGTGACTCAGAGTCACTTAAACTAGCCAGTCACACAGCTAGCAAGTGTTTGAAGCTAGATGTGAATTCAGGTCTTTGTGATTTCAGGGCTGGAGCTCTATCTCTTTGATGATAAGTGGCTTAAAAGACTTCATCAAGAATGTGCATGAGCAGAGAAAAAAATGGATTGTCAGGCACAGCAGCTCTTACATCAGTGTAGGGTAAGAGAGAATAATATCTAGCATTTACATAGTGCTTTCAGGTTTGCAAAGTACTTTACCAGTGTCATCACATTTTTAATCCTCATATTAACCTTATGAAGCAGGTGTTATTATTATCATTCTCATTTTACAGGTGAGGAAACTGAGGTAGGCAGCAGTAGGCAGGTCACACAGCTGGTAACTATCTTTGGCAAAATTTCAATTCAGGTCAAATTCAGCCTAGTCACTGGCTACCTACCAACCTACCTTACCTGCTTCTTTATTTCATTCATCTACCAAAAATGTGTCTGGCCATTCTTCATTCAATTTATACATGCTTTGTTTCTGCTTTAGGTCTTTACACAGATATGTGAGTGTCACTTATAGCAGTGAATGGAGAAAGCCTCCTTCTTCAGAAGGAGGGAGAGTGGCTGGCTGGGACATCCTTACTCTAGGAGGCAAACTAAACCTTTGGGAGAGACATTTGATCCATGGATGGGCCATGCCTAATAGCTTTGGGTTGTGGCAAATAGGAGCAGGCTGATAAATTATGTATTTGGATGTGACCACCTGATACCACCAGACAGATGCCCAGATACCTCAGAGGGGGCTCAGGATTGGACTCAGTTTGCCATTTCCATGGATGCTTCCAGGGATTTCCAATGTCCTCGGTGAAGGCATTTCCTCTGCCAGGACAGAGCCCTGCCCCAGACATCCAGGGCCATTTGTGTCTAAGTCCTAGCCAATAATTGATACCCATTTATTAAGTACCTACTACGTGCCAATCTAGGAGCTTAAATCTAATGGGGAAAGGTAATACACAAAAGGAAGTGGAAAAGGGATGAGAAGAGGAGATTTCTGTAGAGTATAAATCAGACTTTTCTCTAAGTCTTTTAATATTTCAAAGGATAAGGATACCAGTGTAATTATAACTGCAATAATAGCTAGCATTTTATAGTGCTTTAAGTTGTGCAAAATGCTTTAAAATATTATTTGATGTTTACAACCCTGTGAGGTAGTATATTAATTTTACAGTTGAGGAAACTGAGGCAGGATGAAATTATTTCCTAGGGTCAAACAGCTCGTGTCTGAGGCTGAATTTTTTTCTGATTGTCTCTTATGCCTGGAACATTTTCAGTTCTCTGTTCCAACTTCTGACCTTTTTGGTTTCCTTTAAGCCCCTGCTTAAATCCTACCTTCTAATCAGTGCCAGGCAGTGTACTAAGCCCTGGGAATACAAAAAAGTGGGAAAAGACATTCTCCCTTCAAAGAGTTTACAGTTCAATAGGGGATACAACATATAAACAATAAATACAAATTGAGCTAGATACAGGATAAATAGGAAAAAAATTAACAGAGGGAAGGCACTAGAATGAAGAGGGGTTGGGAGACCTGGGTTTTAAATCTGGTCTCAAGACACTTCCTAGCTGTGTGATTCTGGGTTTCAGTCACTTAACCCCAATTGCCTAGCCCTTGCCCCTCTTCTTAGAATTGACACTAGGAGAGAAAGTAAAGGTTTAAGGAAAAAGAAAGAGAGAGAGAGAGAGAGAGAGAGAGATTGGAGAGGGCTTCCTGTAAGGAGATGGGATTTTAGTTGGCACTGAAAGAAAGCTAAGGAGGGTCATTAATTGGAGTAGAGGAGGGAGAGTATTCCAGGAATAGGATAAAGCCAGAGAGAATGCTCAGAGCTAAGAAATGTGGCATCTTATCTGTGGAATAATCACGAGACCAGGCTGGCAAGGGGAAGAAGAGTATGTGTGTTGGGGAAAGGGAGGAGGGGGCTTTGAATGCCAAACAGAACATTGCTTTTGGAAGCAATAGGAAGCCATTGGAGTTTATTGAGTTGGAAAGGGGGTGGATATGATTGGATCTGTGTTGGCTGAATGAAGGATGGCTTGGAAAGGGTAGACTTAGGATAGGGCCACCCGCTTCCAGGCTATCACAATACTCTAGGCTTGAGATGATGAGGGCTTGCACCATGGTGGTGACAGTGTCAGAAATGAGATAATCCCAAAGATGAAATCAGCAGGTTTGGATGTGGGGGAGTGTTGAGAGATGGTGAGGAATCTGAGATGACTCTTGGGCTAAGGGACAGTGAGGACTAGACTAATAGGAAAGGTAGATGGGCAGATGAGAGGTTTTGTTCTTAGTGAGTGGTTCTGGGGTGGGGTGGTGGTGGGAGGAAAGGACTGGTCTCTCTGGTTTTCTCTCTGGCTAGGGTCCTCAGGAAGCCTGCAGCTCTGTGCCCTATTTCATTGCAATATGGTAGTGATGGGTTTCTCAGTGGGAGGTGAAGGCCTGGAGGAGTGGTGAAGGCCCTCAGCAGATGGGGGATGTCTGAAGCTTGTGCAGTGGGGGGTGGGGGTGTGTGTGTCCATTTGTCAAAAGACATCTATTCAGGCCAAGTGGACTCTAAGTCCTAGCTAACAATGTATCTTCTCCTTAGGGCAGATCACTGTGTTCTGTTCTCAGTAGGGGGCCAATTAGAGACAGTTTGGTTTAATAGAAAAAGCCCTGGATTTAAATCAGAAAACCTAGATTTGAGTTTCAATTCTATTACTTCTTGATTTTTTTCTTCTGGGTCTCAGTTCCCCCATCTGTAAAATGAGAGGGCTGCCTTAAATCACAAGCCTCTCAGCTTTATGTAGTTTAGTTTTGGCGGTTTAAGGAGACCAATCAGGCCCCCCAGCACACTGTGGGGGGAGTAATGGGAAGACCCTGCCGGGACAAAAAGCAATGCATGATGAGTCCTGAGATCCATTTTTGAAAAGAGATCTTTTATTGATCTTATCCCTGATCCATTTTCCCATTAGCTTTTAAAAAATAAAAGTAGGGAAAAAAATTCCCCAATCAACTACCTTTCAAGTTGAATTTAGTTTCTGGTACTCCTCCTTAAATGTCTTTGCTTTCTCTGGGATCCTGAGTTTGTACTTAGCTGTTTGCATGTGGTCTCCCTTATTAGATTATACACTTCTTGAGGGCAGGGGTTGGTTTTTTTAATCTGTCTTTCTATCCCCAGTGACTGGCACATATTAGGTACTTAATAAATGCTTCCTGATCGCTGGTATAGCACCAGTTAAATTTCTTTTAAAGAAATTAAATTAATTCTTGCAAGGGTTCCGGTTTGAGAAACAAGCATTGGGATGGCTCAATTTGCAATTCGGCTTGGCCTCGGGAATATTCGACTTTTTTTTTTTTGAACCCTTAACGTTTTTCTTACCAAGTATTGGTTCCAATGCAGAAGAGCAGTAAGGGCTAGACAACTGGGGTTAAGTGATTTGCCCAGGTCACACAGCTAGAAAGTTTCTGAGGCCATATTTAAATTGAGGATCTCTCATTTCCAGGCCTGGCTTTCGATCCACTGAGTCATCTAGATGCCCCATTTCTGAGTTCTTCTGCACGGTGCTGTGCGACTTTGGGCAAGTCCCTGGCCGTGCTTCGCGTTCCCCGAGCAAAAGGAGAAGGCTGGGCTCTGGATGACCTCTAAGGTCCTTTTTCTGTTTCGGTAGCCCAGGATTTCTGGTGCTGTAGGGAACTCCGCGGGCTGAAGGGAAGTCAGGGCTGCAGGGAGTCGCGAGCGGACCTCCCGGCTTCCCGCCCCAGGCAGCTCTCCGGGAAGCCCGGGGGCCAGAACCCAGGAACAAGTGAGGGCGGGGGTGGGTAGGGCGCCTTTCTCTCCCTCACACCCCGCCTCCCCTCCCCGGCTAGTCTCTCTTGCGCGCGCCTGCGCACGGCCCTTTTCGATCCTCCTGCCCTCCAGAGGGCGCTGCGGCACCCTCGCCCCGACCTTGCTTCCCGGTATGCCCCGCGCGCGTGAGGAGAGGCGTGGGGGAGGGGCTCCTTCCGCGTGTGAGTGATAGAGTGAGGAGGAGGGGAAGGGAGAAAGGGAGAGAGAAAGAGAGAGGGAGGGAAAAATCGAGAGATAGGAAAAGAGGGACTGAGGGAGAGGGGAAGAGAGAGAAAGAGAGGCAGAGGAAGAGGAAAGAGCGCGGCGAGCGGCCTCGAGAGGAGAGCGCGCCTCTCGCTCTCGCACGCGCGCGCGTCTCTTGCCCCTCCCCCCGCCCCCTACCGCCTTGGCGCCCTGAGCTCGTTCGGGCCCAGCGGGAGCGCGCGCCGCAGGCATTCGAGACGGGGCGTTGAGAG
>NC_058132.1:67160283-67222203 GCF_016433145.1 Gracilinanus agilis
CCCCGCGGATCCCCGAGCCATGTCGGCCAGCAGCCTCCTGGAGCAGGTACGGCCCGGGCGCCCCGGCCCGCATGCCTCGGCCATTGTGTGAGGCGGGAGCCCGACTAGGCCCCGGCGCCTCGGCGCCTCAGCGCGGCCCGGCAGCTTCTCCGCCGGTCAGGGCCCGGCCCCGCTCGGCCTGACGGCGCCTCGCGTGGGCTCGGGCTCGGGCTCGGCCCGGGCCTGCTGTTCCCTCCCTTCCTCCCTGCCGCCCGCCCCCATCCTCAGGCTTCCCCTCCCCGCCGCCTCCGTGCCTCCTCCCTCCTGCCCGGCCCGCTCCCTTCTTCCCCTTCGCCGGGCCCGTTCTCATTTCGTGTCTTTTTTCCCCTCTTCTCCACTCCCTCTTGGCGGCTTCTCCGGACAACCTGGTGCCTGGCGACGACTCTTCCTCCCGCATGCCCGCCTGCCCTCTCTATCTGCCGGTCTCCGCTCCTTCCTGCAGAGACCGAAAGGTCAAGGCAACAAAGGTGAGCGGCCCGGGGGGCTCGGGAGCCCGGGGTTGACCGGGGAGGGAAACCTAGGCGCGTAGGGTTGGGATCCCCGGGAAGCTTCCCAGGAAGCAAGACTGTCCTTGTGTCTCGGTCTCTTTCCTTCCTAGAGACATGGAAGAGCTGGGGTGCTTCTGGCTCGGGGTGTTTTGTGCTTTTCTGCGTGGCTTTGGAGCACGCTTCTCCGGGAACAAGGAGTAATTCATTGGTGCCCCCGGGGGTGGGGGTGGATTCGGCTCAGAAATGTCCCAGGTCTTTAGTTTCCTGTAGGTCTTAGAAGGCCTTTTGTTTTTTATCCTTGTGGATCACCCTCTGGAAGTACATGCATGTGATGTGGGGGAAATTGAAATCTGAAGGAGCCAGTAAAATGACCTTTTAGACAAATGATAGTTCACTGTGTGGCAGAATAAATTTTCGTGAAAGGAATACTTCTGTAATACTTTTCGTTATTTGGGTTTGTTTGGTTGGGTAAGTTTTTTCCCCCTCTTACTGGGAAGGTGGACTTATCTTGAGTTCATTTGTTAAATGTTCAGAATTGAGACACTCTTCCAATTGTGACTTTTCCCCTTAGTACAAAATGGATCTGTGCATCAGAAGGATGGATTAAATGATGATGATTTTGAACCATACTTGAGTCCACAGGCAAGGCCCGTGAGTAATTAACTGTTTATCTCTCTGCTCAAAGATTGTAATGATGCATTTGATGGCCTTCTACTTTCTTGTCTTAGGAAACTCACTGTGAAGGACTGGTGGGACACTTATCCTTCCTTTTCAGGAATCATTTGTCTGTTTTTTGGGTGTAACAGTACCTTTAATAGGGAACATTAAAATCCTTTAGCCTATTTTGCCATTAAATATATAGCACTCTGAAGTTGAAAGAATTTGAGATAGTTAATATTCCATAAGGGAATAATCACATCTGCTTGAGAATTTGATTTTTGAGGGCCATGAGAATTAGTTGACATGTCTTCTTATGGAAATTTTTTCTTGAGCTGTTTGTTCAACTGGAGGTTTTCTCTAGGAACATTAGAAACTATAAAAATCAGGTGTGAACTGCACTATCAAAATGGTAGTAACCTTTTTGGATCACTTCTCAGCACTCAGTTATGGAGATGATAGTATGATCACTGTCCAGTAGAAGCTTGCTACTGTTCATGAATTCTTCTATATTGTCATACATATAAAGTACCAAATACTTTGCTCACAAAGATATGCCTTGTGGTGTATAGCTTTGTTTCCCCCTATTGGCTTGCCATAATTGAAAATATTACTCCCTAAAGTACTTTGCTTTTAAATGCAGGTGCTTCTAAACATGTTTTGAATAAACTTTGAACATAATGTTTAAATCATTATCTCTGGTTAAAGTAACATGGAACTCTTTTAAATGACTTCTTTACTATGACTGAAGTTGTCTCTAATTTAAATCATAACATGATAAAAGATATTTTTGGTTTTTAAAAAATTAATAGATTGACTAAAAAAAGTTTCTTGATTAGAAAGCAACCAGTTAGTCAAGAAAAGTAGGGAAGGAAATAGAGGAATGAACTAATAGCTGCCTCTTGCTAAAGAAGTCATTTGCTTACGTGTTTATTATAATTGAAGATAGTGGGAGCATTTAGAAGCTCTTAATTCCAGGTAGTTCCTATAAAACATTGTGTAACTCAGATGTTTTTAAGTGCAGGAGCATGTGAGAGCCTGCCAGTTGAAGTACAGACAGCTATTCTTAACTTGGCAAGCTAGGTAATGTTTTTTAAGGGGACTTGATTTTTTCCTTGTTTCCCTAGAATTAATTTTAAGTGTAGTTCTTTTTACACCGAGAAAAAATTTCTTGTATTCCAAAGCTTAACAAGCAGAATGGGGAAGGACAGGGTGAAAATCTGTTCTCTACTAGACTTAGATAATTTGGATCTGTGTTGTCTTCACTGTGGGTATTTCTTTTGCTATTACAGATTGTATCCCATTCTGTTGAACTCTTGCCCAGGTCCTCCTGTAAGTTCTTAATAGGGGTCCACCCAGAGTTCTGTGTAGTACTTCTTTCACGAAACTACAGTTGACAACTATTAGTACTTTGCCTGCTATTACTTTTAAACTAAAATAAGTAGAAATAAAAGTAATTTTTCCACTAATTCATTCATTACAGACATAATCTATACTTTCTTTATGTAAGTACAAATAGAAATACTCAGTTCTTTTTTTCCCTTTCAATAAGATATTTTATAGCAGGCAAAACACAGAAAAGCCCCATGTTCATTTTATCAGGCTGAATCAGATGGAAAGATTTACTTTCTTGACCAGCTGAGAAATCTGGTTTAGAAGTACTAATGGTCCTGGTAATGTGAGCCTTAGGGCTTAAGGTGTCCTTAGTCATCTAAATCTTTTATGGACAGGACTATATATTGACTAGTCTATCAACTAGTGAATTTTTTAGATTACTCAAACTTTTGAGTTATAATAAGTTTTTTAGTTAATTTAAAATTTTAGTTTAAATTTGACTACATTTAAAAGGAAGTACCCTTTTGTAATAGGTTTTTCATCTAAGAAATGATTCTGTGCTTTAAGAATACAAAAGGAGGAAATATTCAATAGGGGCCAAATTGAGAAAGAGACCAAAGTGATTTTCATTCTTTAGCCTAGTCTGCTAATAATAGGAAGGCTAACTTGGCATTAAAGTTCATAGCAATGTTTCTGCTGCATGGGAAGCCTCAGATGCCTTCTCACTTTAATTGCGAAGTTAGCTGTTCATTGTTTGGCCCTACTGGCTATTACAGGTGAAGCAGATTGATGAAGCAACATTATTTTTGTGGTTTCAAAATGTGCTGTTCAGAAACCATTATGCATTTCCCTTCCTGGTTTTAATTAAGATGGGCTCATCTCTGGATGCTTACAAATGGATTTAAGAGTAACATTCTCCCCTGTAGGTAGCTTACTTTATTTGCTGTTTAGTTTCTTAGCAGAGAGTTTTTATGAAGGATGGAAGCCTGGTTGGTTTGAGCCAGAATTGGATGTTCCAGACTTGATAGGTTTAAAAAAATTACTGATTATTAGCCATTTATAATTTAAAACAATACCCCCATCTCTTCTGAGCTTGTCTACCTTACCAAAATACATCTTTCTTATTATTATAGTCCAAAGAGCCACCAATAACCTTGGCATGTCTGAGTTTAATTGAAAGCAGTTATCTGCCAAACACTTCTGGAGAGCATGACTTGAGAGTATTAAGACTAGTTTTGGTAGAGTTAGAAAACCTAAAGCTGACCATTGCAAACACTAAACTGTAAAGTAGATTTCTTATGATAGAATTTTTGATACATAGAATGTTGTTTTGAGACACACACACTTCTCAGAACTTTTGGGGGTAATATCTATAGATAGGAAAGGAGAGTTTTGTGTTTTTGTGTGTATAAACAAAAGTATTTCAGTTTGTATTCCTTTGTTCTGATTTTCTTGCTTTTCTCCCCCCCACAGAATAATGCATATACAGCCATGTCAGATTCTTACCTACCAAGCTACTACAGTCCTTCAATAGGCTTCTCTTATTCATTGGGTGAAGCTGCCTGGTCTACTGGGGGTGACCCACCCATGCCCTACTTAACATCCTATGGACAGCTCAGCAATGGAGAGCCCCACTTTCTACCTGATGCTATGTTTGGACAACCAGGGGCTCTAGGCAGCACTCCATTTCTTGGTCAGCATGGTTTTAATTTCTTTCCCAGTGGGATTGACTTCTCAGCTTGGGGGAATAACAGTTCTCAGGGACAGTCTACTCAAAGCTCTGGATATAGTAGCAATTATGCTTATGCACCTAGCTCCTTAGGTGGAGCCATGATTGATGGACAGTCAGCTTTTGCCAATGAGACCCTGAATAAGGCTCCTGGTATGAATACTATAGATCAAGGGATGGCAGCACTGAAGTTGGGCAGCACAGATGTTACAAGCAATGTTCCAAAAGTTGTTGGCTCTGCAGTTGGCAGTGGATCCATTACTAGTAACATAGTGGCATCCAATAGTTTGCCACCAGCCACTATTGCTCCTCCCAAACCAACATCTTGGGCTGATATTGCGAGTAAGCCTGCAAAACAACAGCCCAAGCTGAAGACCAAGAATGGCATGGCAGGGTCAAGTCTTCCACCACCCCCAATAAAACATAACATGGATATTGGAACTTGGGATAACAAGGGTCCTGTAGCAAAAGCCCCTTCCCAGGCTTTGGTTCAGAATATTGGTCAGCAGCCAACCCAGGTATCACCTCAGCCCGTAGGTCAGCAGATAAACAATAGCCCACCAGTGGTGCAGGCTGCAGCAGGGCAACAGCCGCAGCCTTTGCCTCCACCACCACCACCGCAGCCTACCCAGCTTTCTGTACAACAACAAGCAGCCCAGCCCACCCGTTGGGTAGCACCCCGGAACCGTGGCAATGGGTTTGGGCATAATGGGGTAGATGGTAATGGAGTGGGGCAGTCTCAGAACAATTCTGGGTCTGCTCCTTCAGAACCCCACCCAGTGCTGGAGAAGCTGAGGTCTATCAACAATTATAACCCCAAGGATTTTGACTGGAATCTGAAACATGGCCGGGTTTTCATCATCAAGAGTTACTCTGAGGACGATATTCACCGTTCCATTAAATATAATATCTGGTGCAGCACAGAACATGGCAATAAGAGACTGGATGCTGCTTATCGCTCCATGAACGGGAAAGGCCCCGTTTACTTACTTTTCAGTGTCAACGGCAGTGGACACTTCTGTGGCGTAGCAGAAATGAAATCTGCTGTGGACTACAACACATGTGCAGGTGTGTGGTCCCAGGACAAATGGAAGGGACGGTTTGATGTCAGGTGGATTTTTGTGAAGGACGTTCCCAATAGCCAGCTGCGGCACATTCGTCTAGAGAACAACGAGAATAAACCAGTGACCAACTCCAGAGACACTCAGGAAGTGCCCCTGGAAAAGGCTAAGCAGGTGTTGAAAATCATTGCCAGCTACAAGCACACCACCTCCATTTTTGATGACTTCTCACACTATGAGAAACGCCAAGAGGAGGAGGAAAATGTTAAAAAGGTAACCTGCTTAACACTCTGTTAAGGTTTTTAGGGGAGGAGGAATCAATGGAAAAATAGGTGAAAGCGCAAAACAATTCTGTAAATAAAACATCTCTTGGCAGTTCTGAGCCTGTATGGGAGTGTTTGTCTTAATAGTGAGATTTGTATGTGGTCATTGTGAAGGAATGTGAGGATGTGAGCTTTGGGAAAGATTTTGGGCAAAAGATGAGAACTTTATCTCTTCTGCTTTTCCTTCCCAGGTTTATGATAAGCAAGTCAGACCAAAGAAAAGGTTAGTTCAAGGATTAGAGATAAAATGAGAAGAGGGCTGAAACTTGTAGTTGGAGTTGGGAAGAATGAGCTTCAAAAAGAAAAGTACTGAGCACTGAGGGAGAAAAGAACTGTAGTGCCTTGAAAATTAGGAAATATTTTGAGGCCTTAAAGGTGAATTGATTTTGTTATATGTTGGGGAGAGATTAATATCTACTGTGTGTCTTGATTGTTGGAAACTAGTTTGACACAAGGCATCACAGTTGTTCTGACTGACTTTAGTTTAACTCTGCCATTACTCCTTCTTCATGCTGGTTTTATTGATTCTTTAAAGAGGAGTCTTTCCTTCTGAAACTTTCCCACTTTCAGAAATGGAAAAAGGGGTTCTACTAACCAACCAAACTTTTAGGTACATTGACCTCATGAGTTTTAAAATGGATTTATGAAGGAAGCAACTGAAATACAATAAGTATTTATGGTGACAGTTGTGCAATATCCACTCTAGATATTCAATAAGTGACTGAATGAAGGAACTTGAATGTAAAGGTGAGTGTAGGTTAGGCTAGATGTCAATGTGTAGTAGAGAATAGGCCATTTTTACATATAAAAAGGAAACAGCCATATGAGAGATGATTAAGAGAAATGCAGTTAAAAAAAAATATACATTTGGCCCAAGAGTGGCTCAAAGAATGCTAAGCTGCTTGTCAGACCAAGTTAAAAAAAACCTCTTAATCATTGGGTAAAATCTTTACAGAGAGTTAACACATTCTTAGTGATCCTATTGAGTCAAGAACTTAGACTTTCTCAGTTATGCCTCTGGGAAAAGCTTGTTTTTTTCTGTCCCTCTGTATCCCCCATTCCTGTTTTGGGTGCAGCATCCTAAGAGGGCTCTTGACTGAATACCAATCTCTGAAGTGTTGGGAGAAGGAACTCTTCAACATAATTGAAGTGAAAAAAAAAAAAAAAGCAGAATGATTGCTCTTTTATTTTAGATGAATAACATTATGGTAAGATACAAATTGTCACCATGAGTATTTGGGACAGAAAGCTGAGCAGCAGAAAGACAGAAAACTATTAATTTTCATGTCTTGTACTTATTGTCTTCTTTTCCCTCATTCAGTTTAAAATTTTACATTGAAGACTGAGAGGGATATAGGAGATTTTTCAGTTTAGCTGACACTGAAGCTAGTAACCCAATCATCTCTTGAGTGTTCCGCAAAGCATACTTTATACCTTCTAAGTTTCTTATTTCTGAAGAGTTGGGAGAAACATTTTCTGAGACCAGGGCCTTTCAAGAATAACACTGGTAACGGTGAGTTGTTGGAGCTTTTTGCAAATAGAATAGGATTGTAGAGTATAGCTGTGATAATTTCTTGCTTCAGCTAGAATCTCCTTTACTATTATAAATAAGTGGTCATTTAACTTTGAAGAGCTTCAGTTAGGGAAAGAGAACCCACTAGTTCCTGAGATGTACAATGCGTGCTATTTTGGATAGCACTAGATGTTTGCTTTATCTTAGTCAAGTGTGTGTGTGTATACACACACACACACACACACACACACACACACACACACACACACACACTCACTCAACTTTTCTGCATTGTTCCTTGATTTGTCTACTGGGACCAAAGGGAACAACCCTTTTTCCCATTTGGCTCTTCAGTTACTTTTGTTATTTCCCCCCCAGTCTTCCACTCTGTGGGTTAACATTATGTGGAATGATTTCCTTGTCCCTGCTCTTCAACATATTTGCATATTGCATTAAGGATTGCTGAAGTGGTTTACCTGCATTATCTTATTTGTTTACAACAATTCTGGAATTAGGTGTGATTATCTGCCCATTTTACAGATGAGGAAACTGAAGCTCAGAATTTAGGATTATGATTCTTTCCTAAAGAAATCAACCTGTTTCTGAACGTGTTTGACCAGAGCAGAGTAAGCAGGCCTGCCACCCCCTAGTTTGGAGACTTATGTAACCTAAGTTTGCATTAGGTTTCTTGGCTGCCAAATTACAGGATTCATACTGAGCTTGACAAGTCCTCCAAAGCACCTAGAACTTTTAAAATTAACCATTGCATCTTGTACTAGTGAAGATGATTTTATAAAAAAATCCTAGTATAAGACTACATTTAATCCTGTTAGATTTGGCCCAGAACTCATCTCTACTTCTTTTTGGATACTGACTATGTTAACTTGCTTTCTCAGCTTTATGTCATCTGTACATTTGAGAAACATTTATTTTATGCATTTATCCAAATTATTTAATTTATATTAAGTATTAAGTTAAATATTAAATTTAATTAAAATTAAATTTAATTAAAAAGTTAAAATTAAGTATTAAGTTAAATATTAAATTAAATATTAAGGAAATATTAAGTAGCACAAGATAACTGGAGCGTATGTCTTTGTAGACCTTTAAAATTGACTTGGAACCATTGACAACTCTGGGTCAGTAGAGATTGTATTTTATAGCTCAGCCTGCATCTCTGCACATGTTATATGCTGTGTCCATCCTCTCCTTTCTCTTGATAATAATTTTTATTTTATTCCATTCCTTGAGGTCAGAAATAAAGGGGAAGACTATTCTAGGATTGGTGAATGTAAGGGGTGGAGAATTGTGTGGGAGGGATTGTGTGTTTTTTTTCTTTTCTTTTTTTTTTAACTGGAAGCAGGTTTGTTGAGTTATGTGAGTGGATCTCAGGACTGTTTGAATTAAAATCAGTTGGTAAATTTGAGTCTTGTTCACTCCTGTTAAATCTTATTAGCTGTGTTTTTTGAACCAGGTTCCTTTACTTTCACAATGGGCGGTGGTAGATGAATTAGGATAGGGAGTTAGTGCACTTTTACTCTGTGATAGTAACTGGTCTGTCAAACTCAGGGTCTTTCTTAAGTTATCTAATGATTGTCCTTTACAAAAAACAAGTTTAATGGATATCCTAATTGTTTTCTTTTTTAACTGACCTACAGAAAAGCACTATATAGGTTGCTCTCACATCATATTACTTTCTTACATTAAGAAAATGCAAAAAAGAAATGCAGAAAGGTCCTTAAGATTGTCCTGCATATCACTTACTGTTGGCTGCCCACTGTTATTATCCTATTAGACTTTTGAGTAACTTATCTTAAACTGCCCTTTTGCTCTTTTTGCCAAGTTCCTAAAACAGAAAGTTGATTTAAAACAGTTTAAATGAGGGATTAGATTGCATTAGTATTGTTTTATATTGTTTGTTCTTAAGCATTGAATGAAACCACCTTAGTAAACAGGAAAAAAATTAAGAAATTTCATCCCAACTATGATGTCAAAGCCTTTCTAAAATTCCAAGGCTGAACACATTTCTTGGCAGTACAGGCAAGCATTAAACATATATAATGTTTTATTTGGTGCAGTATTTATCACTGTGTTGCATGGTTTAAATCTATAGCTTAACATGAGTAGTGCAAAGAGTAATTTGGAGTAGTGGAACCCTCCAATTTCTGACTGATAATTTTCATTGTAGCAAATTTTGGATTGCTGTTGATATGTATATTTTTTCCATCTTTTCACATTCCTTTTTATAATAGGATGACCTAGTTTTTCTGGACCAAAGTAACAGAAATGTCCAAAATGTCCCTGCTTTTTTGATGAGAAGTTGTACAGTTGTTAAATTGAAAAGCAAAGGAGTAGTGAAAGAGTTAAGAACAGGCCAGTTTTGGAGTCAGTCTTTAGCTTTTCTGTGTGGTCAGGTAAAGTGCCCACATAGTTGGAATGTGGTTGTTCTTTCCCTAGGCCTGATTTTTAAAATTGTCCACTTTTGTCTTCTTTCATCTCTTATAATTATTTCACATAAAAATAAAGGGAAACAGAAGGGACAGGACTATGTAATTTCTCTCCGTTATTGCATCCATTGCCATCCTACAGTAACTGTGCTGTTTGATTTGGAAGCTGCCTTCACTCTCTGTTATAGCTATTTGACTCTTTAAAGAGGTTGTGGGGGTGGTAGGACTTCTGGGTTTCTGTTTCAAAAACCTATGCTTCAGTTTGGAGTTTTCACTCATTAAATGGAAACAAAGCAGGATTTGCTAAAATTCTAAATAGACCTTTTCTAATCTGAAAAGTCAGCAAATCTAGATGTGGCTGTTTTGAAAAGCACTTATTATTATTTAGTGTTTTAGTCACGAATTGTAGTATAGTAGAAAGAACACTGGATATGTTGTCAAAAGATCCTGAATTTGAATTTTGGTTATGGCATTTTTATTTCCTGTGTGACCTTGGGAAAGACATTTCTGGACCTTTGCTAATCTTTAAAACTAGAGGTTTGGACCTAATAAGGTCTGATCTCTTAAGATCTTACTTGATTGTATGCTTTGGATTACTCTAGCTTTGTGGTTTCCATTGTAGTGCTTATGCTATGTTTCAGCCTTAGAATTGTAAGAAACCTCAAAATTGATAATATTTGTTAGCAGAGGAGGCAAAGGTGGTGAGGCCAGGCTTCTTAGCTAGCAATGGTGAGAACTAAGATTGGGCTACTTGTGGTCTATTTGTTTTCAGACAAAAATAGAACTTTCATGCTCCTATGTGGAAAGACAGTTTATGAATACAAAATAAAGAAGCTATGTGTTGGAGATCTACAATTTAGGAAGAGGTCACCATGGAGAAAGGAGAAAATCATCTCCTTTAGGTGACTTTGTCCAAAAAGCCCTGTATGTTCAGGAGGGAGGTGATGGGTAAATCCAGTTTTAGTCATCTCTGGCATGAGTTCTATAGGGAATCAGAGAGAACAGATTTGGAAATAGGTAAGTTGAGTAGAATATTTCAGGCAAACATTGTTATGGAAGTTGAGAATGGAAAAATACAAAGCTTTGCAGAATGATACTTAACTGGAATGAAGAGAGACTGACTATAGAGCAAATGCAGAAAATAAGTGGTAGAGAACCTTAAGGATCACAGATGTGGCATGGAAGGTGAGGAGGAAACCTAGGAAACTGTTGCATAGTTATAAAAGAAATTTTCATATTTCATAACAGTGTGCTTGTGAGATAGGGAGAGAGCAATTAATTAAATTCATTTTATAGATCTGTCGGAGTAACACCACAAGTCACCGGGAAAGATAGAATTAAGTTCTAATCACTGTAAGACAAGTGATCATCATTTCTTCTGTACTGAAATTTCCTATCTAAAATGTGTACCACACATAAGAAATCATTATGTTTTGCCTTGCGACCCTTATTCTGCTTTAGATTTTTAGGTTCCAGTACTTGGGAATTTAGGTGAAGGATAGAAGGAAAGGAATCGTGAAATCTGGCAAGAAGGGTTAGTGGATTGGCAAGAGATTCAGTGCAGTCTCTGGCTTGCTGAGACAACGTTGCATGGATAGTAGTCCTGAGATCTTGATCCTGTTCCCAGCTCTGACACCAACTAGGGATGAACAAGTCTTTGGATCTCAGTTTTCTTCTCTGTAAAATGGGAGTTTTTGACTAGATCTCTTGGAGTTTGCATTATTTGTGATGCAGTATAAGCAAGTGGACCTCGTTTTATATAATAGATATGTGACTGAAAATTTTATTTATTGCATTTCTACAAATTGATCACTGCATTAGAAGCTATTTTAAGGAATCTCTTAAACTACTTATGTAAGATGAAAAACTTCCTACGTTAAAATCTAGGTTTATAAAACAATGTTGTTTTCTTAAAGTGAAATACATAACAGTAAAGAAAGGTTTTCATTTATTTTCATCTTTTTTTCCTTTCTCTTTTTAAATATTTAAATTAAAGTTATACACAGTGCACCTATGCTAATTACTGTTTTCTCCCTGTTTTTTTTTTCCCCCCGAACTGCAATAAATGAAGCTATTGAACCCAGGTAACTTAAGAGTTTAGTTTATTTTTTACCCTATGATAAGCTTAATCCAAAATTCTAGGGTGGATATTTGTGAAGAGGAGAGAGGACAGTAATTTGTTTTATTGCTTACCACTTTCGTTGTCATTTTAGTAAACTGATGATTTTTTTTTCTGTGTATGCGGTAGCATATCTCCTGGAAAGAAAATATTTTTATCCAGGATATATAATTCATACTTTAAGGTATAAACTATTTACACTTCAATGCCTTCCCCACAATGCCTGTTTATTTCATTCTTTAAAAACTTCATTTAGTCTTTTTATCACCCCATGCCTCATTTTTTAAGTCACTTCATTGACACTAATGAGTAGACTTTTCTGTTTTGGCCAGGGGATAGTTCTGGCCTTTTAAATATAAGAAGTTATGGTGGTCTCTTTAGGGAATGAAAAGAAATGCTGGGTGATGCATACCCCTTTCATTTGCAAAGTGAATAGAAAGGGTTGGGTCTCCTATTGCTCAGCTGGTATGTTTCAGCCATTAGAAGATTCATTTTTTGATAAAAGGTAATTTAGGATAATTATAAGTTCCATGATCTCTATTCTCTGTAGTTAGCCCTTCCCCTTAAGTCAGGCTTAAGGCCTTGGGGAGCAGGTCACCCAAAATGTGAAACTGATTGTACAGTTTATAGTCAGCTCTGATTTCATGTTTGCTTTGTATACTCATAGATATTTAGTCTATTAGAAGTCTAAAGATTTCAAAGAAAATAAGATTTTATTGACTATTAAAATGCTTTAAACTTTTGTTAAAGACAAAAGCAATCCAAAAGAGCTTACCTGTTGAACCGATGTGAAGAAAATATATATATATTTAACCTTTAGCTGTGTCTTCAAAGACACACCAGTCTATTCATATTTCTGCTTTAACATTATTAACTTTGGAAGATAGGGAATAGTGTATGAGGTTTGGAACTGAAGAAGAGCATGCATTCTCTAAGCACTAGAGTAGCACAACTAAGTTTTGGATTATGTGGGCATACGTAAGGAGATGGGGCTTTATTAGTTTAAAGAATTGTGTTAGGAGTACCCCATACAAACACACCTGAGTTTTTTAGTAGAGGAAAAGTTTACTCTCATAAGGCAACAAGTGATCCTTTACTGTTTCAGTCTGATAAGCCATTTATTTTCCACTTTTTCCAGACTTCCTCTTACAAGTAGAAGTCTACATAAGCTGAGGACAAGGAGAAAGTTTTAACTATTGTAGCTCTTTATCAGTTTTTTCCTTTTCTACATGGGGAAAAATGTAATTCAGTTGCTACCTTTTCACTTGGCCTGCAGGGAAGTAAGGAGTATGAGTGATAAAAATTTATGTTAACTATCCTCCCTTCATAGTCAGTTAACATGTGTGAGTTGCATGCCTAGCAGTATGCAGGACAAAAAAAAATACATTGATATGGCTTCCTATAAACAGAACTGAAGCTGGTTGGAGAGACAAGCTTCCATAGAAACAATTTAAGGATTGTGTGTGTGTGTGTGTGTGTGTGTGTGTACATGTGTACACACGGAAGGTCTTATATGCACAACATTAAATATATAAAAACTTAGGTACAAGTTTAGGTTGAATTTATCAAGGAATCCCTATAGGAATTGAAGTCAAAGCAGAGTACTGAAAGATAGCTATGATGACTATTGCAAGTTAGAAATGTTTAAGGAAGGGGGCAGCTAGGTAGCTTAGTGGTTTGAGAGCTAGGCCCAGAGATAGGAGGTCCTGGGTTCAAATATGACCTCAGACACTTGCTACTTAGCTATGTGACCCTGGGCAAGTCACTTAACCCCCATTGCCTAGCCCTTACCACTCTTATGCCTTGGAACCAATACCCAGTATTGATTCTAAGACAGAAGGTAAGGGTTTAAAAAAAAATGTTTGAGGAAGAAAGCAAGGAAATGGCTCAGCACCTTGCAGTCTCCTCTTTAGGAAGGGAAAGCTAGGGCTTGTTCCCAATAATAGGCTATTTTTTATAGTTGCTGACTTATAAATAACAATGTTGCTAGTTTTGGGTTCTTTGAAAGATTCATTAGCAAACCCCTTTTTTGGATTGTGTCAAAATTTGTAAATAATCAAGTATCCTGGTAAATGCTACCTGTGGTCGTGTGTATGGTACATATATATAGCTTTTAAAAATTGTAATGAGGTTTTATGCAAAGATTTGTGTTGCAAAATTTCACAGTATTTTGTTTTCTTATGCTTGGTTTGTTGGTTAAAAATAGATGATTGAAAATTGAAATCCAGGTATTTGTCTCAAAGACTTCTTTAATAATCACTATTCAATCTTTCCAAATTTCCAAATTGACTACTTTTAAGTTAGAACAACTCTTTCTAGCTTTGCTTCTGTTCTCATGGAGTAGTGAAATGACCAAAGATAGACAAAAAGAAAAGCCAAGGACCTGGATGATTAAGGTAAGGTCTCCTAATTTGCATTTTATGAAATAATCTGGCAATGTGGTATTAAGTATTATTACATTTGGAATAAGATCTTGGACTGACTCTTGGTTTGGCCTTTGGACAGACAGCTATCAGTAAATTCCTTCATTTCTGTGAGCTTTAGTTTTATGAAAGATGGTTGTAAGGGAAGCTAGGTCTTTCTTCCCCCCTCTTTCATGTATGATGAAATTGAAGCCTGCAGATGTTGTGATTTACTTAAAGTTATAAGGCTTGTTAAAATGAGAATCCTTGTCATCTTGGATAATTGGAAAAACTTCCCAGATTTAGATTCTTATATTTAAATGTAAAGCTGACAGTGATGAGACCACTTGTCATATTTGGAGTGTTAGGAATTGGATTTTCTATTTGAGGCTTCTGTGAAGACTTTTTTTACATCATCATATCCTATCTTCCTCCATAATCTTACTTGGTATTAATGAAGTACAATTAAGCAAAACAGATCATCACGCTTAAGACACGTCTGATAATATCTATTTTGCCCTTCACTCACCTCTTTACTGAGAGGAAAGACAAATTCAGGATTTTAGCTTTAGAGTTGGAAGAGACCTTAGTGGACTTGTGAATGAGGAACCTAAGGCCCAGAGATTAATTTACCCCATAGTTACTTGGGTACTCAGCAGAGAAGAGATAAAAGCCTAAGATCTGGACTGACCTTTTCATGTGCCACTTTGCAGTATGCTATATCAGATTGTTTTTTTCATTAGAATAAATGTTTATATTCTAATTTTTTTGTCTTCATACAGAAAAAGGAGCACCTGTTTTGTGCTAGGTCTTGTTCCTGGGTCATTTTGTATTATGTGGATTATGTATTTTTTCATGCATGTTATTGGGCCTCTTTTACTTTTGTATTCCCAGTTAGAGGTTCCTGGACTATTCTTTCCTTCTGGCTTGGTGTGTTACTTGCTGTTGGATAGGTTGAATAGAAGATAGAAATTGTAGATAGAAATTCTACTTTGCTGTGGAGTCTTCTCCAAAGGAAAGAAAAGCTGGAATTTAGGGGTGATTTTGGAGTATTGTATGTCAGTACAGTAGTTTTCCTTAATGCCAAGAATACCTTGAGTACCTTGAGCTATATTCTTTATTTGGTTATCTACACCATGATTATCCTATAGCAGCAACATTCTGTGACTGTTTACTGTTGAATCTTAGTAAAATAGGAAGTGGTATCATTAAATGGTTAACTCACTTGGCATTGCATATATTTCCAGAACTTCCAGTTATTTGCCCCATTGACAGAATGGTGCTTTTCCATTTCTCTGTCTTGTTAGAGAGTACTGTGAACTTGGGGTCAGGGACTCTTGCTTTTCTTCTGTATCACCAGTGCGCTGCCTAACTCATGGTAGGTAATGTTTTTTGACTGACTACCAAGATTTTGTGTTTTTTTTTTTTTTTTTTCCAGTCACACTAGTTAGTACTCTTCCTCTAGTCTTGCTTTTCTAATGACCACTTTAAAACAAATAAAAATCTTTTTACCTCAGAGCTTTAGAGTTAGTATATTTTAAGGGATAAACTAATATCTAGTGGAAGTGACTTGCCTACTATCACATGGCTAGTAAGTGTTTTGAGGCAGGATTTGAGCTCAGGTCATACTGATTCTAAATATAGTGTACTTTCTAGTTGCCCTGAGTTTTAAATTTTTTGTAAAACTATAGTAAAACTATTTTTAAGTATCTTAAGGTGGTATGTAGGATCAGGATGCCTTGGGTTCCCTCCCCCCTTCTCAATAGTGATTAGTGAACTTGTGATTTCATTTCCTTTTTTTAAAAAATCAATATAGATCTACAACAACTTTTGAGAGTTATCTGGGCACTGAGAGATAAAAAGGGGCTTGCCCAGAGTCATATATGTAGTATGTGTCAGAAAATTAGAACTGGAATTGGTCTCACTGATTCCGAGACTGGTTCTTTCCAGTAGGAAGCTGCATCTCATGAGTTTTTAAGTATTAAAATGACAGAGGGAGAAAGTTGACCACTTATTTCGAATTGATGAATGGAGAAGTCCTTCAAGTCAACCAATAATTACTGTTTCCAGCTATGTTTAAAGTTTTAAGCTTTGGGATACAAACATAGTCCCTTCATGGAGATTATACTCTTTATAGGGAGATGACATACCAAAAAAACTTGTAAAATCATGTAAGAAATGAAGTGGCCTGAGAAACTTTTGGGGGTGGTAGGGCATTTGAATTAAATCTTGAAGGAAAAGTTTCAGTATGCATATGTGTGGAGAGTCATTTTAGAAGTGGAAGATACCCTTTAGTTAGAAAGCAAGATCAGATGAATGAATGTTAAGTATTTGCATTTGGCTGGAATTTAAGTTACTTAAAAGGTATTATCATAAAATAAGGCTCAGATGTAGCTTAAAATTAGTTTGTGAATGGGTTTCAGTTCTGGGATAAGGAGTTATTTTATCTTGGAGGCATTAGGAATCACTGAAATTTAAAGATTCTAAAGAAAAACCTCACCTTAACTAGTTGTAATTTTCTGTTCACTAATACCTTTTTGCCATCATATCTGTTATTTTGATGCCTTTTTTTTCTCTGAGAGTAGAGAGCTGGTAAAAGAAACCTGAGTAATATAAATGTGATTAACCCAAGCTGACATTTGTAAAGGTATACATATCTTCCATTTGCCCTCCTTTTTCCCATTGAATAATGCTGCTTCTTGAGTCCAGGGCCTCTTTCCCCTCTCCTGGATTATTGCAATACCCTTAAAACTGGTCTTTTACCTCAATTGTTCTCTTCAGTCCATTTTTTTACATAGTTGCCAAATTTTCCTAATGTTTAAATCTGATGGTGATTTTCTCCTAGCTCAAACATTTTTAGCTTATTATCACTGTTCACTTGTTCTGGTTATATTTGAATCTTGGTAAACCCATTAGGGTTTGCCCTTTCCTTCTGTAGTTCATTTTAGAGATAGGAATCTGAGGGTTGAGTGACTTGCCCAGAGTTACACAACTAGGAAGAGTAAGACTAGATTTGAACTCAGGTCTTCCTGATTCCAGGCCTGGCACTGTAGCACATTGTCAACTAGTTTTCATAATCTTTAGTTTCCTACTTTTATATAGTAAAAAAAAAAATACAAATGCCCTAGGCTAATGTTTTAATGACTGTTTCACAGTCTATCCTTATTTTCCATTACTAAAAATGACAAAGACTTACCTGAGTTAAGTCTTGCCTCTGACATGACTAACTGTGTAACCGGGGGCAAGCCACTAAACTTTACAGAGCCCTCAGACAACTCTATAAGTTAAAAATGACTTGCCAGTGTGCATTGGGAGGGATTTGATAGAATTAGAGGTAGTAATCAACCAATAAGCATTGATTAAACACCATGTACTTACAACAGAGGTGCCATATGTTGGACTAGATTTTGAGAAGATGAATGAAGAAACAGTCTGTCCTCAGGAGCTTTCAATCAGTAGAGACAATATGCATATGTATATACAGAATGCCAGAGTATTGGGAAGTGGAATGGGGAGAAGCTAGCAGCAAGATCAAGAAAGGTTTCATATAGAAACTGAAATGAGGGATTCGAAAAGGATGGAGGGGAGAAGACATTCTAGGCATGGGGGATGGCCACAGTCTATGCAAAGATGTGGAGGTGGGAATAAAATATTATGCTTTGGGACCAGCAAAGAAAGCCATTTTGACTGGGCTGCAGAGCATGAATCATGAGTAATATGTTGGAAAAATAGGTTGGAGCCAGGTTACAAAGAGTCACTTGCTAGCAAAGGAATTTGTATTTCATCCTAGAGGTAATTGGAGACTCATGATTTTAGTGAATAGGGAAATTATGTAGTAATAGTTACACTGTAGGAAAATCACATTTGCACCTTTGTAAAAAATGAAATGCAGAGGGGATGGTTTTGCTGAGTTAGGGAGACCTATCATGTCCAAGTGAGTGTGATAAGGGCTGAATAGTGGTTGGTAGCAAGCTGTATAAGTAAAGTTCAATAAAATCACAGATACAAGAATCAAAAGTGCTAAGATTTAAAAGGGACATAGCAGGAATTCTTAACCTGGAGCCTATGAAATTATTGTTAAAATTTTTTAATTTTAATTTTTTCATTCTTCAAAAAATTTATTTAATTATTTTAGAATATTTTTCCATGTTCTTTCCCTCCCCTTCTCCCTCCCCCTTCCTGGAGCCAGCGAGCACTTTCACTGGGTTTTACATGTGTCATTCTATGAACTTATTTAAAAAAAAATATTTTAACAACTCTTTCAAAATGACTAGATTCCTTTGTAACCCTTGTGTTTTATTTTAAACATTTAAAAACTGATTCTAAAGAGAGGTTCATAGAATTCATCAGACTGCCCAGGGGGTCCAGGATAAAATCTTGATCCTAGTACAACTTATTTTGTAAATGAGGTCATAGAAGTCCACTTAGACCAATTTTGCTTTTTAAGTTTTCTTTTTGCATTACTTTATTTCCTTTTTCTCATTTTTCTTCTACCTGATTTTTGAATTCCTTTTTGAGCTCTTCAGCTCTTGAGATCAATTTCCATTTTTCTTTAAAAGTTTTGGGTGTGGTTGCTTTGGCATTGTCCCCTACGGAATCTATGCTTTGCTCTGTCTCCATAAAAATTTTTTGTGGTTAGGTGTTTCTTTTGTTTCCTTATTTTCTCAGCCTTTTTTTTTTTGCCTGTCAACTTGGAGTTCTGAAAACTGCTGACTGTCTCCTTTGCTGATGGCTTGCAGGACATAGAACACTATAAGCTATTTTGCTGTCAGCCTAGGGGCTTCACTGAAGAGGTGGCTTGAGAGGACCAAACTTTACTTCAGGGCTTGAGAGTGGGCGTGGAGGTCTCTGCTGTTGACTTAAGCAGGGTCCTGGGATCCCAAAGTTGGCCTGTGTCCAGGCTTGGAACCTGGTGCAGTAGGTGAGGGGTGGTCAGCTAGCACTCCTCTGTGTGCAGTTTTACTTTGGGTTCCCCTTATCCCTTGAAAATTGACTTTCTGCCTACCTTTCAAGTTGTTTTCAGCAGTAGAATCCCCTCACTCTATCTCTTGGGGTGGTTCTGTGACTGGAGTCATTGAGGTGCTAAGATTGGTTTAGGAGGATTCTCAGAGTGATTCTGCCATCTTGACTCCGCCTCTCCAGGAAATAGAAGTACAAAGAGGTTAGTCCAAGGCCAGTCCTGGATTCATACCTGGGTCCTCTTCTGTTTCAGAGTTTGTTTTTTTTTCATGTTCTGTGGAAAAACAATGAGCAAAAAGTTTATATTTGCTTAAAAAAAACTTTCAGATCTTGTCATAAACATTGTTTGAAAAGAATTTTCTCTTAAAACTCATTGTACTGGCAAAGGCTAAATTAGCATACTGAAATATAAGAAATGATCATTGGCCAGAACATGATCTTTAAGGATTCCCCCATTTACAAAACTTGAAATCATAAAAAATATTCGAAATTTACAAATTTTTGCTTAACTAGAAAAATACTTTCTCAAAATTTTCTCCCCTTATTTTTTTCACTTCTATAACAATTCTATCTTCTTGATGGGCCGCCAAATGTCATTGCTTTAAAATGCTGCTTTCTTCTTTACAAAATGAGCACCTACATTTCTTCTTGATTCCTTTTAGGCTTTAATGTTTGGGTTGATATTGCTCTGCTTAGAACTTGTAGTTAACACTTCAGTCTCCTTGACAGTGCTGTTTCAGAATTGTTAACTATCATGATGTTTTCAAATGACTGTTGGTTATTCTCTGATCTTGTCTTATATCCTTTGCATTTTCACAGGCCAGAAGCACATTTGTACACTTTTTTACCTTTTGAAGTTTTTTTCTTTCAGAACCAGCATAGTTGCCACCTCCTCTAGGAAGGCTTCCCCACTAACCTCCAGCAGAAAATCTCCTTTTTCAAATTTTCTTAGATCTGTAGCTAGATTCTTTTATTGTGCTTTTCCTTGTAGGTGCTTATTTTTGTATATGTCTTATTTAACTCCTTGAGGACAGAAACTGTTTAAATTTATTGGTATGACCAGTGCCTAGGATAGGTTTTTCCTCAAAATAGTTGAATTGAAATAGTAGGATAGTTTTTTTTCCCCTTAGATGCCATAGGAGAAAGTATAACAATGGAAGATTCTATTAACAATCAGATTTATAGCCTCAGGTAAGACCTCAAGTTTATGGAGTAGTAGTTTATGGCTTACAAAGCATGCCTTTATACCCTTGTTGTTAGCTAGCATAAGTATTAATACTTGTGAAATGACGTGCCTAACATAGGACTTGAACCCAGGTCCTCCGATTTTCCTTTCTACTACTTTCCCTTCAATGCTTTTTCATCATCCCATCACACTAATTTTTCTGCATCCTGCTCCTCTTTCTCCAAGTTCTTTGTATCATAGTGACAGTTGATTTGAAGTAGAAAAGTTGAAGGACAGCTTTAAATTTTTTTCACTTGTGATGCCTTTCTCCAGAGACTAATTCCAGAAATTCTCCTTTTCTCAGGACATACAAGGTTCGTTAGATTATCAGACTTCACTTAGTGTGAACTGTTTCTTAAGGACTTAAAAAAACTAAGCCCTATTTTTGAAGAATACAAAGATGTAGAAAGCCTGGTGCTTATAGTTTACTAGTATTAGTTAATATTTGAATATTCACATTGTGTACAGTGACTTTTATTTTCATTTTCTATATTTAATCCAGAGTTTTATTTCTTCATAGCTGACCTTGCAATGGAAATGGAGAAAATAAACACTTCACCATGGCAAAGGAGACTAGTTTCTTTTAGGGGAACAGGGGGACAGATAATGCAAAATTGTTTTTTAGTCTTTAAAAATGTATATAAACTAGCGTCAGCTAGGTGGCTCAGTAGATAGAGAGCCAGACCCAGAGACTGGGAGATCCTGGGTTCAAATTTGGCCTCTGACACTTCCTAGCTGTGTGACCCCCAGGCCAAGTCACTTAACCCCCATTGCCTAAACCTTTTCTGACTTGGAACCAATACTCAGTATTCTAAGGTAGAAGGTAAGGGTTTAAAAAATGCTTATGAACTCCTTAAAATATGAATGATTTTTGGAAAGTTGTAATGTGTCAAATAAAGTATCAAAACTGCTATAATAGAGAACAAAAGCGATTACTGATTTGGGGTCAGAAAGAAAACCTGAATTTGATTTCTTGGCTTTGAAAATAATAAATGACCATAAGCCCTTGGGCAAATTATCTTCTTGAGCCTCAATTTGTTTTTTTTGGTAAATGGGGATGATACTTTTTCATCCCATGATGGTTGTGAGTATCAAATAATAGTACGTATAAAGTACATTGTAAACTCTAAAGCATTCTAGAAATATGAGCTATTGTGCTTCTGCTTAGGAGATTTTAGAAGGCTAGAAGTGGACACCTTTATCATTCTATCTAGTTCAAAATATCACCCTTAAGCTCTAGTATTCTTTTTTAGCTTTTATTACATGTTAGATTTAGTCAAGCCTTTTCAGGCAGTGGCACAATTTTTTTTTTAACCTCAGCGGTTGAACATTGATGATTTTTAATCATCATTTGAATCTCACGTGAAGTTAGGTAAGCACTCCAGTGATTAGGATGTTAGATTTAGACAGAGGAAAAGGGAATAAGCATTTATTAAGAGCCTAAAACATGCCAGGCATGGTACTAAGGACTTTAAAAATATTACCTCATTTGAACCCAATAACCCTGTGAGACAGTTGCTGTTATTATCACCAACATCCCTACTTTTACACTTGAAGAAATTGAGGCAGCAAGGTTGAGACTTGGCCAGGGGTGTTAAATACTGTTAAATAATACAAAATAATAACAGTGCTGTTAAATACTGGGCCTTTGGCTATCTAGAATGTTCTCTCATTTGGAGTCTACTGACAAGAAACTATTCAGCAGAGTATGCATTAAAACCTTAGTATTTCTATCTAGTGCTCTTTACACTTTTACAACAAAAGATGACAGTATCAATAGAGCTGCTGTTGAAGATAAAGTAAAACTTTTTTATGCATATCTTTTGTTTCATATTCTAAAATTTCCCCTTCATCCTTCCTTAAAAAGATGAATTAACAAAATTTTATTTAAAGAAAAAAAATCAGCAAAGCTATTCATTACATTGAAATAAATTTGATACCTATACACAGTGTTCCATATTCAGAAACACTGCATAGTAGTAGGGGGAAATGTCTTTTTATGTTTTTTAATAATTTTGTTGCATTCATTTTTACTTATTTTCTAATTATATTTACTTACCTTGTTATTATCATATATATTTCTTACTTCACTTTACATTGGCTTCTGTAGGTCTTTTCATGTTTCTCTATATTCATTATATTTATTGTTATAAACATGGCATTACCATAGTTTAGACATTCTTGATGAAATCTATTTAGTTTCTAGTTCTTTGCTACCATAAAAGGTATGACTAAATGTTTTGGTTTATTTAGAACCTTTTGTCAGTGACCTTCTTGGGCATGGAGGATAATCAGTACTGGAATCTTTGGATTAAAGGTTATGGACATTTTTTTATTAATTCTAAACTGCTTTTCAGAATAGTTGTGCTATTCACAGATCCTACAGTGCATGCTGTGTGTGAGGTGAAACTTAGATTGTTTTATTAATGATTGGAGCATACTTTCGTGTATAATAGCATAACACAAAATAGCTTGCAATTCTTTTGGAAATTTTGTTCATATCTTAATTCAGTTACTTAATTCACTTAATTCAGTTGTCAATATGCATTTTATTAAGTGCCTATGACATACCAGGTATTGTGCTAAAAGAATGTGCTTTCTTATTGAAGAAAGACTTTGGGGACACTCTTTGTTATTCTTTACATACTTGTTTAACTGATCTGTTAGAAAACCAACATTTTCTGTACTAAAATTCCTCTCACTTTTCTCTTAAAAAAAGATCTAACATGTAGTTAGATCAAGCTGCTTGACCAGTTAGTGGATTCAACAAACTGTTCTATATCATCTGGCTGAGTTTCAGGGAAAGATTTCATAAGCTGTATATTAAAGGCAATCTCATTATGTTATAGTCATTTCACAAGAATTCATTGTCATACATATGATGCATCAACACTTTTTTTTTCTCATGATAGTCACTAATCCATAGCATGGGATAAGAAGAAAATTATTGAGCCATATAAACAACAATTTCATTTTCTTGGGAAAATATGAAATCCTCTGCTTATATATTATTTTGAAGATATTCAATATATATTCAAAATATAAAGAGTAAATATAAGTTGTGCACATGATCCCACTTTACAGATGAAAAAAGCCAAGAAGTCCAGAGAAGTTATGACTTTGTGAGATCATAACAGCAGAGGTATTAGGATGACTACTAGCATCAATTAGAAAACATACTAAATTTTATAAAATTTATTTCAGAGAAAGGTAGAAGTTCATGCGGGCTGGTATATTGCTTTATTGATGCAAGAGTTGTATTAGTTTTTTGAAGAGTGGGTAGTATTTGAAGGGAAAAGGAAGGGAACTTCAAAAATGAAAGGTTATTGGAATGCGCTCAGGTGAGAACAAGGAGTTTTTGTTTTTTTTTTAAACCCTTAACTTCTGTGTATTGTCTCATAGGTGGAAGATTGGTAAGGGTGTGGGCAGTGGGGGTCAAGTGACTTGCCTAGGGTCACACAGCTGGGAAGTGTCTGAGACCGGATTTGAACCTAGGACCTCCCGTCTCTAGGCTTGGCTCTCACTCCACTGAGCTACCCAGCTGCCCCGGAACAGGGAGATTTTGATAGAGATCTTTTAACAAAGACTCAATGACATCTTGTTGGGAATGTTGTAGAAAAGTGAGTTCAGATATGGATTGGACTAGGTAACCACTGAGATCCCTTCCTATCTGATTATTTGTGAGGGAGAAAGAAATGGGAGAGAGAAGACAGAAAATACCTGTGAATAGAGAGTCTATAAGAAAGGGGCCTTAAGGTGTCAAAGTTGTATTGCATTTGTACAAGTAGACAATATTGAGAGAGGATAACTGAGTATAGAGGCCACATGATATGCATCCCAAGGACTTGTGCCCCAAAACCTGTGTTGGTCTTCCTATTAGAATATGAATTCTTTGAGAGTAGGGACTGTCTTGCTTTGTTATTTGCATTCCCATTGCTTTGTACTCAGAAACACTTAATAAATGCTTTTTAATTTGTCTGATTCTGGGAGGTCCAAGTTCTGCCTCTGAAACATGACCTTGAGCAAGTCACTTAACCACTTGATTTCTTAGGCAACTCTTTTTTTTTAACCCTTATCTTCCGTCTTGGAGTTATTACTGTGTATTGGCTCCAAGACAGAAGAGTGGTCAGGGTAGGCAATGGGGGTCAAATGACTTGCCCAAGGTCACACAGCTGGGAAGTGGCTGAGGCCAGATTTGAACCTAGGATCTCTAGACCTGGATCTCAATCCCCTTAGGCAACTCTTAAAGCAACATAACCATGCAGTACCAGAAGTCACATTAATGTACTTTATTCATCATTGGTTAGCACATAATCTTTGGCTCTTGAGGAGTCAATTTGGTCTAGAGTTAGAGGATCTTATCTATATTTGAGTCCTGACATTGCCACTTAATGATAGGAGACCTTAGACAATTTGCCCAAGTTATTTGTTTCTTTGTTTGTAAAATGAGTTCTAATCTAGAGCTTTTTGTAAGATTTCCTTTTTGAGTTCTGATTCCTTTGGTTGGGGTCCTGGTGTGGTTCTTTCTTTAGCTGTATTCGAAGGTAGTTAAGGATAACAATCCTCGTGTTAGGATAAAACTAGGTTAAAAAAGGTTCTGTTTAAGCAATCTTAGGAGACTTGTTTCTAGCTTTAAGGCTGGAATTCTTATTTTTCAAAGTATACTTCTCTGTGATGGCTAGAGGCTAAGTAGGGTTGAGATGATCTTATTTGAGAAGGGTGTAAATCTGATTGTCAAATAATATATCTTGGACTTCTGATTGTCAAATAATGTTTCTTGGACTTCTAAAGCACCTAAGTTGGCTGTAGAAGATTTAGTAAGAAATGCTATCATATCATTTTTGAAACTGGGGTGGGTGTTAATTGAAGGGAATTGGGAGACACATCAAAAGTAGTTTCATCATCAGCACTGGTATCTTATGAATGAACAAAAGTCATGGAATCTTAGAGTTAGCACTGAAAGAAATTGTAGAGAGCATATCTTTTAAGCTTTCTTTTCTTTTTTGTTTTTTTTTTTTTTTAAACCCTTAATTTCTGTGTATTGGCTCCTAGGCAGAAGAGTGGTAAGGGTAGGCAATGTGGGTCAAGTGACTTGCCCAGGGTCACACAGCTGGGAAGTGTCTGAGGCCAGATTTGATTGAACTTAGGACCTTCCATCTCTAGGCCTGACTCAATCCACTGAGCTACCCAACTGCCCCTCATTTAAGCTTATTTTGCATATGAGGAAAACTTGACCCAGAGGTGCTAAGTGACTTCCAAGGTCTCTTAGCTGGTTAAACACTGGGTTAGTCATTAGACTTGAGTCCTATATCCAAGTGTCTTTTCTACTAAATAGCTTGAATTAAACATTGTTAAGCTGCATTATTCTTTGGGGAGGCAGTGATGTATATAATTCACCAATATGTGAATTGAATAACTAAGCTTAATAGCCAAGGCCCTAGGGAGTTGCCTAGTATTACAAAGCTGATAATTGTTAGACAGTATTTGACTTCCTTTCTTCCTCACCCCTGGCCTTGCACTCTTTCCAAGTTAAGATGTCTGCCTTTGTGTCTCTTTTTCTATGTAAGGTAGAATATGTATTTCAAGAACACCCTGTCTTGCTTAATATTGGTCAGAATTTTATGTTAAACTTTTAAGGTAAACTGTAATTAGCTTACTTTATAATCATGTCCCTTCTATAATAGGATTTCTGACTGAACTGCAAATTGCCATGACTCCAATGTCTGTTACCATATCCCTTGTTGTACATTTTATTATTTAAAAACCCATTATTGAGAATCCCAACCTGAGGGTCTAAAAGATTACTTGGTTCCCCTTGGTGTGTAGATATAGGCTTTTGATTGGTCTAATAATTAAATATATTTTTATGTAGCAAAGATTATAATGATAGAAAGTATTGTACAGGTATTCAATTTTACAGAAGTAACATCAGAGTTGTCCCATGGTTACTCCTTGTTCTCATTACGACTGACCCTCCACATTTACTATTCATAATTTTTTTCATATTTTTTATCATCAGGCAAAACACTTCATTGTTATTGGTCATTGTTATAAGAGCAAAGTCATACATAACAAAAAACTCAAACTAAAACCCAAAATATACTGATTTGAAAGATGACTCCAATGGTTCTTTTTCTGGAAGTGGAGAGCATTCACCTTCATAAGTCTTTCAGGATTGTCCCAGATCATTGCATTGCTGAGAGTAGCCAAATTTTCACAGATTATCATTGTTCAATATTATTGTTATTGTGTACGTTTTCCTAGTTATGTTTATTACGCTTAGTTACCTCACATCTTTCCAGCTTTTTCTGAAATCATCTTGCTTCTTATAGCACAATAGTATTCTATTACCAACATGTACCAAAATTTGTTCAGCCATTCCCCAATTGATGGACATTCCCTCAATTTCCAATTCTTTGCTACCACAAAAAGAACAGCTACAAATATTTTTGTACAGGTTGGTCCTTTCCTCTTTTTTTTTTTTTTTTTTTTTTATCTCTTTGGGATACAGACCCAATAGTGGCATTTACCTGGATCAAAGGATACAGTTTTATAGTCTTTTGGGAGTAGTTCCAAATTGCCCTTTAGAATGGTTGGATCAGTTTATAATTCCACCAGTAATGCATTAGTGTCCCCATTTTGCCACATCCCCTCCAAACATTTCCTGCTTTAGTGCCATTTTGGCCAATCTGATAGGTGTGAGGTGATACCTCAGCGTTGTTTTAAGTTGCATTTCTCTAATTGAATGATTTAGAACATTTTTTCATATGATTATTGATGACATTGATTTCTTCTGAAAATTGCTTGCTCATGTCCTTTGACCACTTGTCAATTGGAGAATTCTTATAAATTCTTATAAATTTGACTTAGTTCTTTATAAATTTGAGAAATTAAACATCACAGAAATTTGTTACAAAGTTCCTCACCCCCCCAGTTTTTTGTTTCCCTTTTAATCTTAAAAATTGATTATTTATTTGTTGATGAGCCCTTACCTTCCATCTTAGAAAAAAGTCTGAGGTCAAATTTGAATTCAGGTCTTTAAAAAAAAACAACAAAAAACACCCTTACCTTCCACCTTGGAATTAATACTGTGTATTGGTTCCAAGGCAGAAGAGTGGTAAAGGCTAGGCAGTGGGGGTTAAGTGACTTGCCCTCAGGATCACCCAGCTAGGAAGGGTCTGAGACCAGATTTGAACCCAGGACTTCCTATCTCTACCTGATTCTCAATCCATTTAACCACCCAGCTGCTCCCTTTCCCTTCTAATCTTGGTTTTGTACAAAAGCTTTTAAATTTAATATAATCAAAATTATTCATTTTACATTTTACATCTCAAAAATACTCTATCTCTTGTTTGGTCACGAATTCTTCCCTTCTCCAAAGATCTGCCATTTCTGTGTTCCCCTAATTTAGTTATGGTATCACTCTTTATGTCTAAATCATAAACATTTTGACCTAAAGGTATAGGGTGTGAGATATTGGTCTAGCTTCCCAGTGTTCCCAGCAGTTTTTGTTAAAGAGTGAGTTCTTATTCCAAAAGTTGGGATTTTGGGGTTTATCAAACTCTAGGTTGCTAAGGTCATTTATCCCTGTATATTGTTTAATCTACTCCATTGATTTGCCATTATATTTCCTTAGCCAGTACCAAATTGTTTTGATGATTGCTGCTTTAGAGTATAGTTAGAGATCTGGTACTATTAGGCCTCCTTCCTTCACAATTTTTTTATTTGTTCCCTTGATACTTTTGACCTTTTGTTCTTCCTGATGAATTTTGTTATTTTTTTTAGTTCCATAAAATAATTATTCGGTAAGTTGATTATAAATTTTTGGAGATATATTTTATGCTGCTTCATTTGTGCAAATTTATCTTCGGTAATATGCGGTGATCTCTTTATATATACTATCCATCTTTCTATTATTGCCCCTTGAGTCACCTGTACGTTTGAATCTTATCCATGCTTTAAAGTGAACTTTTGTGGTAGAGATGAGTTTGGTCAATAGTTGAAAGTGTTTTGCAATTTCCCAAAAGCAGTCCAGTCCATTCTCTTGCTATCAATTCTGGACCCAGCTCATTGTGGCCACCTGCAGGAGCCTATATGTACATACACTTAATCCAACTACATGTCATCTAGTGCTTGTTGTTGTTTTTTTTTAAATCAGATTGTTTTTTCTAAGCTACACAGGGCCTGACACATTAGGTGCTTAAAAAAGCTTCTTGATTTGACTTAATGATATATCAGATTTGGGAGATTACTATTCATTGGAATGAAGTAATCAACCCAATGTCAATGCAAACAGAAGCATCTAGAGAACTTTTCCATATATAAGAAATCTTCAAGTTGAAGATAATTTAGAATAGTCTCAATGATATAAGGAAAGCATCTGTGGGGTTTTATTTCTATAAGGGAATAGTATTTTAACCTATTCCTGGGTATTACATGGAGGGTAGGGGGGGTGAAATCTGCTTTTTCTTTGAGTCAAAATGGTGGTTTTTTGGTGATCACCAAAAGTAGAGCAGGATGTTGTATTATCAACATTATATATGACTTGACAATTTGGCTTGCTGAAAACCTGTTTTCACTAAGGATACTCTTGTTCATGTATCTTTTCATGAATATTTTATAGCTGTGAAAATATTATTGATGTCCTCACTTGCTATTTTTTGGGCAATATTATTTGTGATCTTTTGAAATCATCTCTTTGAGATATTAAAACCATTCCCCCAATTAACTTTAAAAATTGTTATCTTCAGCTTGGATTTGTTCTTTATGTATTTGGTCAGGTCCAGCTGTTCTTCCTGATGTCATCTTAAGTGCCATTTCCACTTTTAGCACATCAAAGAATGAGGTGAGTTATGTTGTCAATAATGGGACTAGATTAATAAAGAAATGCTGGCAAATGCTTCACTGCACATTTTTTTTAAGAATTCATCTATTTACACTTTGAAACTATAGATGAAATGAGCATGTGACTTAGTTGAAGCAGTTTGGCATAGTAGATAGTGCTGGTTTTTTTTTGGAATGAGGTGGATCTAGATTTGAATCCTGCCACTGCAGCCTTAATTTTTAAAAATTTATAGGGCTAGTGTGAAGAGTAAATGAGCTCATGTGTATAAAGCATTTTACAGATTTTAAGATGCAGCTACTATCAAGGTAGTAAAAATCACTGAATCTCGAACTTTTTGTAATTTCACTGTTCTGTCCTGCTTTTTGTTGTCTTGTGAGGTGATGTTTATAGGTGCTAGGGATGCAAAGGCAAAAAATGTAGCCCTATAGAGCATGAAGACTACACTTTAAATGGGGATGAAATAATATATACATAGATTCATATATTACATGGAGTGTTAGGGTTCAAGAAAAGGTTTAGATAAGGAGCTTTAGGAATATTTCATAATAAGAGAATACTTTTAATTACATGGGTGGCTACATGGAAGAACTGGGAACATAAGTGGAGACTTTAAGAAAAATAAGAATTCTGATGATGAGCTTTCCAGACAACAAGGGATGTAATGCATGGAGAAGAGAGAGGGAAGGATGGGTACATTGAGTTTAGAGAACATCTATTGGTCCTTTTTGGCTGTAACATGGTGTCTGTGAAGGGAAATACTGTGAAAGTAGGCAAAGCAGGCCAGAAGTTTGTGCAGGTTTATAAAGGAGTCATTGAAAAAGAAGTGACAAGGTTAAACCTGTTTCTTAATAATATTTTAACAGTGGTGAAGAATATGGATTGGAGAATGGAGAACCTACTTTTATGTAATCAAAATTAACTTGTTTGGTCGTGAATTCTTCCCCTTTCCATAGAGCTGATAATTTCTTCCTTTTTCCAATTTGCTTTTGATATCCTCTTTTCTATCTAAGTTATGTACCCATTTTGAGCTTATCTTGGTAAATGGCTTGAGATGTTGGTCTGTTCCTGTTTTTTACCAGACTACTTTCTAATTTTTTTTAGCAATTGTTGTCACCTAGTAAGTTCTTGCCCCAGTAGCTGGGTTCTTTGAGTTTATCAGACACTAGGATTGAGTTTATCAGACATTTGCTTTTGTTATTGTGTACCTAATGTGTTCCATTGATCAATTATCTTAGATGTGTATTGGTTCCCAGGCAGGAGAGTGGTAAGGGCTAGGTAGGGGGTAAATGACTTGCCTAGGGTTACACAGCTAGGAAGTGTCTGAGGCCAGATTTGAACCTAGGACCCCCTATCTCTACCTGACTCTCAAATCAACTGAACCACCCACCAGCAGTGGCATGCCTTTCCTCCCCCCCCCCCCCCCCATGATTAAAGCTTTGTAGTATATTTTGATACCTGGTACTGCTAGACTCCTTTATTTTTTTCATTGATTCCCTTAAAATTCTTGACTTTTTGTTCCTTCAGATAAATTTTATTTTTTTCCTAGCTTTTTAAAACGATTCTTTGGTATTTTGCTATGATATTGAATAAATAAAGTACTTTGGCATTTTTATTATTGGCTTGGCCTATCTGTGAGCAAGTAGTATTTCTCCAGTTTAGATCTGTCTTTATTTGTAAGAAGTGTTTTGTAATTCTGTGTGACTTGTCAGGTAGATTTGTATTTTATGTTATCTGCAGTTATTTTAAATGGAATTTCTCTTTATCTCTTCCTGCTAGATTTAGTTGGTAATATATGGAAATGATGATTTTTGTGGGTTTATTTTATATGCTGCAGCTGTGAAGAACTTGTTGCTTCTTTTTACTAGTTTTTTTACTTGACTCTTCAAGGTACTCTAATTTTCTCCATTGGCTATGTTTATTCAATTTCAATTCTTTTTCTTACTGCTTATTGCAGTTTTTTGTTGTTCAGTCATTTTAGTTGTGTCCAACTTTGTGGCCTCATTTGGAGTTTTCTTGTTAAAGATTCTGCAGTGGTTTGTCATTTTCTTCTCTAGTTCATTTTACAGATGAGGAAACTGAGGCAAACAGAATAAAGTGACTTGTCTGGAGTCACATGGCTAAGTAAGTATCTGACGCCTGATTTTAAAATAAGGGAGAGATGAGTCCTCCATGTCCTATACTCTATCCACTGTACCACCTAGCTGCCCTTGCTATAAGTAGCATAGTTCTAGTACTCTATCAAAATAATGGTTTTAATAGACATCTTACTCATATCTCCTTTGATGTTATTTTCTGGTTGATTCTCATTATAAATGATGTTTGCTCTTAGTTTTAGATACTGTTTATCATTTTGAGAAAAGCTATTCTTGTGCTTTCTAGTGTTTTTAATAGGAATGGGTGTTGTAATTTGTAAAAAGCCATTTTTTTGCATCTATTGAAATAATCATGATTTTTGTTATGATTGTCAATTTCACTTGTAAATTTCCTAATATTGAGCCATACCTGCATTCCTGATAGAAATCTAGCCTGCTCATTTTTTGTAATGTTTAGTGCTATGTCTAAAATCTTAGTATAGGAGGCTTTTGAGTGAGTAGCCTCTTTGGCCTCTTTGATTTTCTTGAATTTGATGATCCTCCTATTTCAAAATGTCTTTTTTATACCCTCTCCTATTTCCCCCTGTACTCATCGTCATGTTGGAAGTTAAATGGTGAATTGCTTTGGGGGCATCTTGGCTTTTCATAGATTTCCCCTTCTTCATCCTTTGCAACAAATACTTTTAGTGTACAAGCTAAAGTTGGTTTACTCAGACTTGTCATGAACAAAGCAAGGCAAAATGATGCAGGAAATGTTTCTTTATTGCTTTTAGACATACATTATTACCCAAACCACCTACATAGTTCTTCCTTCTGAAGAGGCTCTTTAAACTCTCCTTATATCTTTGAGACATTTTTTTTTCTGGTTTTATTTTTTGTTTCATGGATCTGATTTTATTCCAGAGAATCAACTCTTGGTTGTTGGAGAGATCTCACATTTAGAGTATCTCTAGGTCATTTGATGTGCTTTAAAAAACTATGTGCTTCATTGAGAACCAGGCCTAGAGACTTGACCCCCCGTTGCCTACCCCTACCACTCTTCTGCCTTGGAGCCAGTACACAGTATTGTGTAAGGTAAGGTTTTTAAAAAAAAAAAAACAAACCAAAAAAACTATGTGCTTTAAAACAAAAAAGCACTGTTTATTCCCCTTTCTGCCTAACTGAGGAAAGGGACTGCAGAAGTCTGAGTAATGTTTTGTATTTTTATCTGTTTGGCACCATTCTAAATTCATTCATTACCTAATGGCCATCCTTCTGGTTATGATCTCTGTATACAACTCATCTGGTCCTCAGACAGAATTCTATCTGTTGTGAGGATTGTACTTGTAGCTTTTCCAGCTTATTAGAACCTGCCAGGACTATCTAGATAACTTGACATAATTGCCCTTTCAGCATTTTTTCATATAACATACTACATGAAGTCTTAGTTTAAAGTAAAATTCAGTACTGAATTCCCGACCTTTGCTAGATAAATCAGAACCACATCTTTGCCCTTAATTAATTCTCTAAATCATGACTGAGTGGATATGAGAGACTGCCTAAACAGAGAGATGTATAAATAAAAGTCTACCTTTAATGAGTTGCCTTCTCTTGTATCTAACTTTACCTATGAATTAGCTACCAGTTATAGTCAATCTTCAGCACAGAAAAAGACTAGATATTCTTTTATTCAGTCTCATACCAATTTACTGCATATTTTCTATGCATATAGACTTTTTTAAACTCCATTTTTTCCTTCTAGCATCGTAATGCATTTAGCCTTGGAGATGGGGTGAATGGTATATGTGTGTAGGTAAAGCTGAAGATTGGATCAATGTGAGATATCTGACAACTCCTTGCTGCTGATATGTTATTGCTATAACCTGAATAGTGGACTCCTTCATGCCTTTTGTTCTATGTGATATGTGATATTTAAATATTTCAAACCTTTTATTTGGCCTGGTGGAAAAAAGATGTTTCTAGAGGGGAAAACCATCTTTGAGGAATTTCTCTAGATATGTAGACAAGAATTACACATGAGTGGTTTGTGGTCTAATAGAGGAGATATCACTGAAATTACATATCATCATGCTATAGAACACAACTTAGAGGTTCATGGAATAGTGAAAAAGTACCAACTAGAAGGACAAGATTTAGCCCAGGCTCTGATAACTACTTCCTACTTTTAATATTGAGAAACATATATTTACTTCAAGGGAATATTGTGAGAAAAGTACTTTTTAACACTAGAAGGATTAGAGCAGTGATGGTGAAACTTTTTAGAGATGGAGTGTCAGGCCCTGCCCAAGCCCCAGACCAAGTGCCACGCCCACTTCCCTAGAGACGATGTTGTATTCTCCCCCACTCCTGCCTACATGCTGGGTATGCCCTTCCTCCACCTTACCCCACACAAGGGAAGGAGAAAGCACTCCCATTGGGCTGCTGGGCAGAGGGGTGGGGGATGTGAAACAATATTATCAGGCACCTTGGAGAGGGGGAAGGGAGCAGCTCCGCTAGAGTCCCTCTGTCTTTCTAGTAACAGACTCTGGAAAGGCACCCTTTTCTTGAATAGACTTTCTTTATACATGGTCAGAATCAAGATAGTATATTTTCTCTAGTATTTGCCACTCTGTTCTATTAATATAGCCTAAGATCATATTAGAATTTTATACTTTGATTCTTTTTAAGTTTATAAAACTGTTTTTATGTTGCCTATATTTTCTAATGTGCCCCCATCCCTCTTATTGAAAAAGTATTACATAATAAGTAGTATTCCATACCCATGGTCACTTCTAAAATAAGGGGATAATAGGGTATATTTTCATTTCTCCTCTTTGTGGCCATATTTGGTTTCACAGCATTCACTTTCAATTGTTTTTAGTTTTTCCATTTACATTGTTATAATTCTGTAATAATGTGTTTTTTTGGTTCTATTTATGTCACTTCAGTCCATTTGAACATCTTTATCATGTTATTTATCATGTTAATATAACACAGCAAGTCTGTTTTCTTCATGTTGTACCTCGATTGATGAACAGGTGTTTATTTCATTTCCAAATAATTTGGATGATGCTTATGATTTGATATATATATTCTATAAGTTTGTATCCTCTTTCATTCTTACTAAAATTATTTTCTAGGATATTCTGGATCTTTTATTCCTTCAAATGCATTTTGTTATTATTTTGTCTAGTTCTGTAAGAGTTACTAGTTTACTAGTTTGAATAGTATAGCATTCAATCTGTAAACTTTTTTTGTTTTATTATTAATTTTACTTTATTTGACATGGTCCACCCAATTATACTTCCACATAGTTCCAGAAATGCTAGTGATGAGACAAAAGAATGAAAGGTATGAAGTTAGGAAAAAGGGAAGAAATAAAATAACCTTCTTAATTGAAGACAGTAGTTTACTTAAAAAATCAGTAAAGAAACTAACTGAAATAAAGGTTTTAGAAAGCAGCAGGATGAAAAAAAAACCCACAAAAACCAATAGGATCTTTACAAAACAATAATAAAATTCAGGCCAAAATAAGAAAAGGAAGTTCCATTTAAAATAATTAAAAACTGCATAAAATCTAGGAGTCAGTACGCAGGCATACATTTAAAGACCTATGTAGATAGTTCTTTAGAATGTTCAATTTAAATAACTGGAGGGATATATTCAGTGTGCAAGACTGAATTTTGCCAATATAATAAAATGACACTACCGCCTAAATTAATAATAATGAATACTAACTCATCAAGGGGATACTTTAGCGACTCTAAACAATATTATCAAAGTTAATTTGGGAACAAAAGATCTGGAATTGCATTTCTTCTCATTCAGCCCATCAATTGTTCTTGCTTTTCAGGAGTTTTTTTGAATCCTGATTCCTCTGTTCATTTTGTTAGCTATGCTTCACATATTCCTGTCACCTCTTCTAAATTTGGTATACAGCAGATAGAAATAATGTGTTATTCATACATACACACATACCAATAAGGCTTAAACACATAGGGAGTAATAAATAACTGTAGTAATAAAGTACTATTTTGAGACTTCATTTTGCTAACCATAACTTTAAAATGTAAGTTTATGCATACAAATGTTTAAACTTGAAGTTTAGAATGAACCCAACATTGTTTTAGAAGCTAGAAGAGGACTAGAAATGTCACTTGGAGCAGATCAACTAATCTTTTTCATTCCTAAAATGATTCCTCTGGAAAATAGTTATTGTCTCTTCCTCAAAGGGTAAAAAAAAAGTTAAGAGAGTACTCTAAATAAGAGTATTTGAGAGCCATTTATCTCTTATGATTTTCAGACAGTCCACAGAAATACTTGGTCCTTGCCCTAATGGAAATAACAGTTTAAGTTGGGGAAATAAGCCTAATAAAACACAGTAAAAAATAATGTGAATCTCTGAGCCACAAAGGGAATTTCAAAGGAAAAGTTAAAGTCAAAGTAGCACCATCCAGTGAAAGAGTGGTAGACTTGGGATCTCTGTCCTCTATATGGTCCTCTATGTGCTTGTTGATTGAAAGTAGATAGGGATGATACTTGCATTAGTTGGTACCTCACAAGGTTGAAATGAGATGATATGTATAAAAGGTTTTTATAAACTTAAAAGCATTATATAAATGTCAATTTATTATCAATGAGAGGGGGATAGTAGCATGGTTTTGAAGGAGAGAGGGAGCAACATTATTGTCATAGAAAGGACTTGGTGTGGTTTATTTATGAAACAGTGAAGATTCTGGCTCTGCTGGAACCAAAGCTTGGGAATAAGGTTCTGAACTCCAGAGGACCTAGAGTTGACTTTTTGTTTTATTGAGCAGTGAATGTTTGAGAAGTTTACAAAAACTCACAATGCAAAAATTTTCTGATGGGTTGAGTTGTCTTTTTTCCTTTTTAGATGAAGTTGTTTTCAGTCAAGGTACAAATCAGCTCTTTCTTACTTGTCTTTGTATCATGTAGTACTGAAGCATTTTGTTCTAGGGATCTGAGATGGTTTAAATCCAGAATTGCCGATTTTAGTATCCACATGATAAGTTTTTTTAAAACCCTTACCTTCCACCTTGGAATCAGTACTATGTATTCTTAGAGTGATATGAGCTAGGCAAAGGAGGTTAAGTTACTTGACCACCAGGGTCACACAGGTAGGGAGTACCTGAGGCCAGATTTGAACCTAGGACCTCTAATCTCTAGGTTTGGCTCTCAATCCACTGAGTTACCAAGCTGCCCCCAATTCAGTTTTTAAAGAGAATATTTATTAATGGCTTTATCTTATATTTCTTCCTGTACTCTCCCCCCTCCCCCCGGACCTCTCCAAGATTGTCATCTCATTCATATCAAAAAGAATTTTTTTTAATAGGAAAAAGGAGAATTGATAAAAATAAAATAATCATTAAACATTAAGTACCTGGTTATATTTCTGGCACATAGTAGATTAAGCACTGAGGATATTGTCAAATATAAAGAAATCTGATATTTTTCTTGGTAATTTTGCAATATTCATCTTCCGTTGTATTTATCCTTTTAAGTCCATGTTTCCCTACATTTCATATTTATGTAAGCATCTTAAAAAGCATAGTACACCATTAATTACATTCACATACTGCAGTTCGTTTAGCCATTCTCAGATGGATGGGCATCTATTTTGTTTCTGGTTGATTGCTACCACCAAAATTGGCTCTGTAAACATTTTGTTTTCTTTATGTAATCTTTTTGTCAATTTACCTCCTTAAGGTTTTTTTTTTTTTTTTAAATTTTAAACCCTTGACTTCTGTGTATTGATTTATAGGTGGAAGATTGGTTAGGGTAGGCAATGGGGGTCAAGTGACTTGCCCAGGGTCACACAGCTGGGAAATGTCTGAGGCCGGATTTGAACCTAGGACCTCCTGTCTCTAGGCCTGGCTCTCAATCCACTGGGCTACCCAGCTGCCCCCCCTCCTTAAGGTTTTAATGCCTAAAAGTAGAATCTCTGGGTAAAAGAGACATTCTAGACATTTTATATTCTGCCACATTGCTTTTTTTTTTTTTTGAGTTGTGAAACTAATTCATAGTTCCATTAGTGATATGTTAGTAGACTTGTCTTTACAGCCCTTCCAACATTGCTGTCTTTGGTTTCTCTTTGCTAATTTGTAGGGTGTGAGTTTGAAAGGGTTATTTAGATTTTCATTCTTTTATAGTTGCTGATAATTAGTGATTCTTTTGAGAACATTTGAGGAATGACTTTTGGTCTTTTTTTCCTGTTAGTTTATGTGTTTTGGATACCAATCCCTTATTCAAGAAATTTGATATAAAATTTTCCCCAAATCAGTAACTTTTTATTATTGCAAAAAGCCTTTCAAAATTTTATGTGATCAAAATTACCCATTTAAAATTTTTTATTGCTTCCACCTATGTTTGGCTGTCTCCAGTCTATGCCTATCAGAGGTATATGATTTCTTCTAAATGGTATGGTTTTTAATATTTAGGTCAAATATTCATTTTTAATATGTTGTGAATATGGTGAGTGATGCTATAAAGCCTAATTTCTTATATGTTGCTTCCCAGTTTTACAAGCTATTCTTGTTTTTTCCTCTAATTTGTTTGTTGAGTTATTTTTGCCTAATCTGTCCATTGGTTATTTTTTCTTTTTTTTTAAAACCAATAGCAAGTGACTTTAATTGCTATATAAATGTTAGTTGTTATTATAATTGGGTAGCATTACTAGTAAATATGACTTATTGTTTAGGTGAGGCAAGACCTTATCTGAAGCACATGATAACTCACCATCTGTTCATAGTTTAATCTGTACCTGGTTTGGTTGGGGGTAGGACAGCTATGGAAATGATTCTCCTTTTTCCTCCCTGCCCCCCCCCCCCTTTACACACACACACACACACACACACACACACACACACACATTTTATTCTTGAAGGTACTTGGTCTCAAGAAGGAGATTTTAACCATATCCAATTTCCTTATATTTGTTTATTGTTATTGCTGCTGCAAGCCACATGGTTCTCTACTGTGGCATTCCAGATTTGGAGAGTGGTCAGAATTAATAGAGGACCAATTAAATACAATGATCAAGAAATATGACCATGAGTCTGGTACATGAGCACATAGGTTACAATATTAATACATCAATAATAATTTTAAGATTAGAATATACCTGGGATGCCACATCTATTTCCTGTCTTTTTAGATTTGTGTAATAGTAAGTCAAAGAGTTATTTTCTCTATGTGTGGAGCAAGGATAATATGAATAATTAATTGAAATTCACAGATCTCAAAACCAAATTTCCTATATAGTTTCTTCTTCCTCTAGACTTCTGCTCACAAAGAAAAATTCTTTAGTGCTTTCAAAAATACTAGTCATTTCATTGGTACTCATTCTGTCAAAGCAGATTGTAAGCACATCTTGGATTGTTTTATGAGTTGAGCGGGCTAAAATAGTTCATCATCTGGTAGACATCCTATTGGTTAATAAACCTCTTCATGCTTACTTAAAATACAACTAGGATATACACTCTTCCCAAACCATACAAAATCTTTCTGCCTTGGTTTAGAACTCACTGTAGCTTGCGCTCCATTGGTATGCTGTTTGTGATCCAGATCATTTTCTTCATCTTAGCTTTGCTTATCTTTTTGGGGGTTGAAGAGGAAAGAGAAAGGACAACTAGAAACACTGGGCAAATAAGAAGATGAAGAAAGGATTTTGGATAATCCTTACATTGAATTATTGGTTTTAATTATCACTGAAATGCCGTCCTGCAAGTGTGGGAACTCCTTGTAGTTAATTCCCATTTTCCTCCTATCTACTCTCCTCCTTACCTCCCAAACAAAACAACACCTAGTGAATTAATAGTCACTAAAGAGAAATTTGGAGAGTAAAGCCAACTTCCTAAGGAGACTTTTTTTTAGAGTTGAAAGAAATTTGTCAACTTTTTGATTCTCCATACTATCTCGTATAATATCTTCTTTCTCTATATACATAGCCACAAACCACTCAGGTACTTATCACCTCTGATCTGGACTTTTGTTTTAAGGTCTATTCTAACTCTAAATCCTATGAATTATCCACATGGCCCTGAAGTATTTCCATAAAAATAATCTCATAACCATTGAACACTAGCTTTTGTCTAAGCTCTCTAGCTTAGGATATGGGGACCTTGAATGAATGAATATATTTAAAGTTTGGACTTGCAACCAAATCTTGATTTTGGGCAATAGTTTTTAGCTGAAAGATTTTCAACTTGTTCTCTTTCCTTCTGCAGGAACGCCAAGGTCGTGTGAAATAAAGGCAGCTCTCCTGCAAAGACTGCAGCAACGGTTGCACCTGAATATCCTTCTAAGAGAGAGAGAGAAAGAGAGAGAGAGAGAGAGAGAGAGCGAGAGAGAGAGAGAGAGAGAAAAGAAAAATGACCTTTGAAAGAATTAGGACTTTTTTTCTTAATTTCATTGACTTCAAAGAGACGATTGCAGACTTGCAGTTAAAAGTATTGGAATTTCACAAAAGACATAGGACTTAACTGGAAAAGAAAAAAAAAAAGAAAAAAAAAAGAAAAAACTAAACAAAAAATCCCTCTAGGTAGTTTAGGTGAAAAAGTCCCCTTTATTTTGCCTTTGGTTGTGATTTCAGAGCATAATGCTTTGTTTTTTGTCTTTTTACTATGTTTTTCGGATTTTAAGGTCCGTAAGTGGCATACAGTTTTTTCTCTAATTTTTAAACCCTTTCCTCCTCTCCCCTCTTCCCCCATTTTGACATTTGCACTTGGAACACCGAGTTGTGAAGGTTTTGGACATCCACCCCAAAAAGTGGAATTGGTTTTTCCTTTCCGAACTGGAAGAGCATTTTTATGAAGAATTTTTGTCTAGAAGAATCGAGCAGAGTGTTACCCAAGGTTGTGTCTCTGAGGGTGGTTCATTTTCTCTGACCCTTTGTTACTCAAAGTAAAGTACTAGGAGTCCTAAGAAATGTTCTGTTCTTGTACATTATACAGATTAAGTCAGGATTAATTTGATTTCAAAGCTAAGAACAGTGGTAAAAACTCGTTTACAGAAAATGCATTTTGGAAGAGAAAAATATTGTAAAATGTGTAGTGAATGTTTCTTCAGTTCCTTGTTCAGCCAATGAGGAAAGGGCACTGCCTTTCTTTTTACCATTAATCACTTCTCAATAATAAACGTGAGATCCTGTTGAGCATCACTTCTTGTACCATTTCATATTGAATATTTAAAAGCCTACTTGAATTTGGAGGAAATTGGAGGTGTGTACCATGTATGGATTTATTGTTTTGCAAGGTGAGGAGGTATGTTATTTTAGACTGTTATAAAGTGGAAGGAACTCAGGTGTGCTTTTACACTCTGGGCTAGATGACCTCTCCAAATCAGGGTGGGTAAACATCCATGATGTACTTCTTGCCAAGTTCCCAAGGGAGGTAGGGCTGCAGTTATTCCCTGGGAAAAGAGCTCACAGTGCAAGCTATCCCAATCCCTAAGGCAAGTGCCTTCTTTTTACTGGAGTACACAATGCTATGATTGCCCTTGCTGCATACAGTGTCAATTCAGAGCACCAAGAATGTAAGTGTGGGACTTCAGATATGTTTAATCTTAATAAACATCCATGACATGATTCCACTAACATTTCGTAGACCCAGGAGCAAGAAATTCCAGTAGGACTAGGAGGGCTAGGCTTCCTTGGAACCATAGCAATGTTCTTTTTTTGCCTTTCTCCCCTAACCATGTGCATTAAAAAAATTCAAAATCACAGCTCCATTTTTAAGCCTAATTTAAGAGTAGTGCAGATCCTGTCTGCATCAAAGTTATAATATCTTTAGTCATTATCCACTAAATATCAAAAGTGAGCATCTTCTAACCTACCTTAAGTTACTTTATAATAATTTAAACTTGAGTTTTATTCAAGGTTCTTCCACAAGGTAGAGAAAGTTAGGACAATGTAATAAAAAGCAATTTCTGTAAAAGGAATATATTGAAAATGAATACAGGAAAACTTCCTAATAACCAGTGTTGCCACACTTTTGTGCATACATCTGGACAGTCTCAAATTTTAAGTATACTTTTAACAAACTGCAAAAAAGAGGTCCTTTGTCAGACTGGCCAGACTTTTTTTTGACTACTGGCACACTGACTTTTATTTTCCTATGTTGCAAGTAGCCAGCTTGCCCAGAGCAGTTGATCTCTGGTTAATGCCTTGTCTCATAATTCAGAAGAGGAAGTAGTGCCTGTACTGATCTCTCATTAACTTGGGTCTCCAATTGAGGGATTTTCTCTTAACACTGATAAAATGTAGGTGTAATGAAGGGCTCCTGTATTTCTTTGTTTTTAGGGAACTTAAAATGGCATTTTTTCCTCCTGAGACTAGGGAAGGCCTAAAGAATTCCCAAGTCAGCTTAAAAAAGATTTGAGATGAAATTTCTACGTCTGGAACTATTAACAACTGGATACTTGAAGCTCCTAATTTCAGCTGAAAGCTGTGTGAACTAGATCCTACTTATACTTAAAATGTAAAAGCAACTATTGTACAGCTTTTGGTAGCTCTGGTTTGATATGAAAGCAAATTCAGGAGCAGTTTTAATCTGAATTTTCATACCTCCCATTCGAGTTAGATTTGAAGTTATCCAAGATGCTTTTCACTTCAATTTGAAATGCTTGCATTGCAGAATAGTTTGAGTAGTTTTGATTTATAAAGTTGCACTTCTTTAGCTGTTTTCTAAAAATGTCAGGGTTTTTTTTTTTTTCAGTTGCATCAATAAAAATGCTCTCATCCCACTGTATTTCTCATAATGTGCTTTTTAGATGTTGACTTTTATGATGTTGAGACTTCCTTTATGTAGTTTGGTTGATTGACCATGCAGAAAACAAAAAGAAAAAAGGGATTCTTTTCTAGCCAAAGACAACTTTTCCCTAGGAAAATGACTTAATTTCAGGACTTCTGTATTATTATATCTGAAGATTTTATTCAGGTCTCTGATATGTCTAATGTCTGAACCTTACACCTATTGTATATTATAACAATTTAAGATATATCAAAGACCCTTGTAGATTTTTCTGTGCTATTTGTACCATTACATCCTTAAAATGATGGTGTTATATTCAGAAAATTTTGGATAGTACATCAATAGAAGAGATTGAATGTGGCACACATCTAAAATTTTTAGCTTGAATTCCATTTTAAATACTGGTGACACTTTTCTTGCTTGCCCAATTATTGTAACTTGGTCCTTTTGCATGTTTAAACGAATGTCAACTCAAGCTAAAATTTCACAATCTGCTAAATTAGTATTTTATTCTTGATGGTAGAAAAATTTGAGTACAGATATTTTCCATGCGTCTTCACCTCTGGGTCTAAAATGATGAATGCCTCAAGTTCTGTATTTTTTTCCCTCATATGCAGTAGCTCTGAAATCAGACACCTGGTATTGGGAGTGGGGACAACCTTTCCTCTTTGTACTTCTCCAGTCTCACCAGCCCTCCAAAGATCTATGATTTTATTGGTGTTAGCATTCCCTCCACCGTTGCAATTCTTAATCCTGTTTTAGAATAGAAAGTGACTAATATGGTCATCTAGTCTAACCCAAACCTGAAAACAATTTCCTCTTCAGTGTACCTGACAATATTAAAAAGACTCTTTTGGAAGGGTACCTATTACTTACTAGAACAGCAGATGACATTTTTTGGATGACTTTTTTTCAGCTTTTTCTGATATCAAATCAAATTTTCTTTGCATTTTTCTTGCTCCATAATAGAATAAATGTAAATTCTTCATCCATGTGGCTGCCTTTGACCTTGAAGATAATGATTAAATCCACCTCCCTGAAATCTGTCTCCTCCTTTAGATTACATTCATCCTAATTTCCTTTCTCTGTATCCTTTTCCAGAAGTAATGACCTTCCTAAACTGAAACCCAGGACTGAATAAAATACTACAGATACTGTCTGACCATGGCAGAGTATATACCAGGATAATTACTCTTTGTGGAAACCAACAAACATTTATTATAAGCTTACTCTATATGCTAGGGTTTAGAAGACGAAATTAGTTTCCTTGCCCTCAGGGAATAGGCATTTTATAGGAGGAGATGACATGTACATATGTGCATGTAAAATTTATTCAAAATAAATATATTGAAATGGGGTTGTTATGTGCCCGACAGATGAGGTGATGTCTTCTAAGAAGCATTAGTTGAGCTGGGCTTTTAAAGAAATGGAATTCTGAGAGGTGGTATAGAAATGCAGATAGCCTGTGTGAATAGGCCAATTTGGCAAGTGACAAATAGGATCATATGAATGGAAGTGTCATATTTTATCATAGGAGAGAAAATAATTACTACTAAGTATTCTTTAGAGGCAGGTTAGATGGTCTAACTTTTACTAATTAAAAAAACAAAAATGTCATGAGTGTCCTGTCCTCGCTCTTCATGAAAGGCATTCTGAAGTTTAGGAAGAGAAGACCTGGGTTCAAATTCTGCTAAAGGCATTTAATTGCTGTGGCCCCATGGCAAATAAAAAAACACACCTTTAAAAATTTTGAGTTGTAAATTCTCTCCCACCCCCTTTGACACCCACTGAGGAAGCAAGTAATATATCAATTATGCATGTAAAATCATATAAAACATATATTAGCTATATAAAAAAAGGCAAGAAAAAAATGAGAAAATTATACTGTACTCAAGAGTTCCATCAATTTTCTTTTTGGAGCTGGAATAGTATGTTTTCATCATGAGTCCTTGGAATTTTCTTGAATCATACTGCTCAGAGTAGCCAAGTCTCAATGCTGATCATCGTTACAACATTGCTATCACTATGTACAGTACATCAGCTTATATAGGTTTTATGTTTTTCTTATTAAACCATTTCCCACAGCATAATAGTACACCATCACAATCATATGCTATAACATGTTCTACCATTCCCCAGTTAATGAGCATCCCCACATTAACAATTCTTTAGCACTGTGGGGAAGAAAAACTGCTAAAACAAAAAAAAATTTTTTTATATAGATCCTTTTTTCTTTGATTTCTTTTGAATACAGTTAGTAGCAATATTTCTGGGTCAAAGAATAATCCATTTTATAGCCCTTTGGACATAGATATAAATTGTCAGACAGAATGGTTGGACAAGTTCGCAAATCTGCCAGCAGTCTGCCTATCTATTTTCCTCTCATTCCTTGCATTTATTATTTATGGTAGTTGTGAGGTGGTTTTAATTTGCATTTTTCTAGTCAATAATGATTGAGAGCATTTTCTCATAATTAGATAACTGAATTTTTCTGAAAATTGTACATTCAAATCCTTTGACCAATTATCAGTTGGGGAATGGCTTTTATTTTTATAATTCTGAGTTCTATATGCAGTATATATTTGAGAAATGAGACTTATTAGAGAAACTTGCTATAAACATTTTTTTTGTATTTCATTGTCTATGGTATCTTTTAGTATAATGTTTCCCATATTAGATAATTGTACAGACTATTTTTGATTTTGCTTTGAGATCATGATTGTCATCCCTGCTTTTTTTTTTTTAAACTTGGCTGAAGCATATTAGATTCTGTTCCAGCCCTTTATTTTAACTCTGTCTCTTGTAAACATTTCATATTATAAACAGTATGGTAGATTGTGGTTTCTAATCCATTCTGTTATCTGCTTCCATTTTATGGGTGAGCTCATTCCATTCACATTCATGGTTATTATTTGTATTTCCTTCATCCCATTTTCTTCTCTCACTTTTTATCCTGGCTCTTTTTGCTTTCTTAAAAAAAAAAAAAAAGTCTAATTTACTTTCAACCACTGCTTCTCAGTCCATTCTCCTTTTAATCATCCTTCCCACCCAACTTTTCTCTAGTATTTCCCTTTCAGATAAATTGCATTTCCATACACAGTTAAATGTGTGATTGATATGTTTATATGTATTCTGTCTTTGAACCAGTTAGGATTAGTGTGAGGTTCAAACATTGCTCACCAGTCCCCCACTCCATTTGCCCACCACTATATAAGCTCTTCCTTTTGCTCTTTTATATGAGGCTTTTCTACCAAGTTTTTTTTCCTCTTTCTCCCAATGCATCCCACTCCCCCCGCCTTTTTTTTTCTGGAGACATTCCAACATCATTGACCCACCATGCCCTCTGACTATGTAAACTCCTTTTATCTGCCCTAATAATGAAACTAATTAGGAATTATCTGTATAATCTTCCCATATAGGAATGCAGAGAGAAACTTAATATTGAGTTCTTTATGATTGTTGCCTTTTTGTGCTTTTCTTGAGTTTTGTGTTTGAATGTTACATTTCCTATTCAGCTGTTTTTTTCCCCCCCTCCATTAGGAATGCTTTAAAGTCTTCTATTTCATGAAATATCCAATCCTCTCCTTTCCCATCATACTTAGTTTTTCAGTTTTCCAATTAGATTATTCTTGGTTGTAATCCTAGCCCCTTTACCTTCCAGAATTCCTTATTTCAAGCTCTCTACTCTTTTAATATAGAAGCTCCTAAATCTTACGTGGTCCTAACTATGGCTCTACCATTTCTGGCCACTTGAAGTATTTTCTCTTTGATTGGGAGCTCTGGAATTTGGCTATAATGTTCTTGGGAGTTTTTATTTTGGGGTATCTTTCAAGAGGTGATTGGACTTTCAGTTTTTACTTTACCCTCTGGATCCAAGATATCTGAGCAGTTTTTCTTTATGATTTCTTGAAATATGATGCTTAGATTTTTTCTTTGATCATGACCTTCAAGTAGTCCAGTACATTTTCTTTCTAGATCTACTTTCCAGGTCAGGTTATTTTTTCTAATGAGATATTTCACTTTTTTTTTTTTCTTTTTGCTGTCTCATGGTGTCATTAGCTTCCATTTGCCAATTCTGATTTTTAAGAAATTATTTTCTTCAATGAGATTTCGGATCTCCTTTTCCATTTGGTCAATTCTGCTTTTTAGGGAGTTCTTTGGGCCTCTTTTACCATTAGGCCAATTCTTTTTTCTTAAGTGTTTCTTCAGTATATTGTGTGTGTGTGTGTGCTCACATGCACATGTGTGTATTTACTTTTCATAATTTTCTTTCATCATTGTAATTTCTTTTCCCAACTTTTCCTTAACCACTTCTGTCTCAGGAATTCTTGTTGGATTTTGGGTCTAATTAGCATTTTCTTTGAAGCTTTTTTCACAGTTTTCTGAGTTTGTCTTGGTTCTTTAGGAATATCACTTTGGCACTTGTGTGGAGAATGAATTAGAGAGAAACCTTAAGGCAGGGAGAAGTTAGGAGCCTGTTGAAATTGTTGAGGTGAGAAGTGAATGAGATCCTAAATTAAAGTAGTGGTTGTATGAGTGGAGAGGAGATTAATAGGAACAGTGATTGGATATAGAGAGTGAGGGGAGGGTGAAGAGTCAAGAGCAATATGTTCTCCAAATTATTGGAAGGATAGTGGAGTTCTCCACAAGGGATAGAGGAGTAAGTTGGTATGCAGTAGAGCAGGAAAGATTGGTTCTGTTTTATATATCCTTATTGGATATTTAGGGGCAGCTAGGTGGCTCAGTTAACAGAATGCTAGGGCTTAGAAGAAGACCAATCTTTTCCAGTTCAAATCTGGCTTCAAGGCACTGGCTATGTGACCTTGGGCAAGACACTTAACCCTCCTTACCTCAGTTTCCTCATCTGTCAAATGAGCTGGAGAAGGAAGTGACAAACTACTCCAGTATCTTTGCCAAGAAAACTCCAAATGGGGTCATGACAAATCAGATATAACTGAAACAACTTGACTACCACAAAAATTGGTCATTCATTTAAAAATTACAATAGACATTTGGTGATAGTAGGGAGTGGCACTTGGTAGAGAGTAAGGGCTAGATGTATAGATAAGGGGAGTCATCTGCAGAAAGTTGCCCTAGAGAACATTGTTTTTTTTTGGCTGCAATATTACCCAAGCAACTTGCTGGGCACACAGTCTACCAAGACCCCCAGATACTTTTCAGAAAAACTACTGTCCAGTCATCATCACCTACCTGGTACTTGTGAAATTTGATTTTTTCACCCTGAGAGACTTTACTTTTGTCTTTATTGAATTATATCTTGGATTAAGCCCCCTATTTTAGTCTACCAGCATCATTTTTGGATCTTACTGACTCATTTGATATACAGTGAATTCTTCCCTTATCATTGGAGTTACATTCCAGACACCCCCATGATAGGTGAAAATCCTTGAAGTAGCAGGAGAGCAAACAGGTGATGCTACAGTCACTGAGCCAATCTGCACCCAGGATACAGAAGAGTGCTGGTGAGGGGCACCCATGGATCCCCAGCTGTTGTTTAAGACTTAGTTCAAATACCCCCCACCCCCCAAGTCATTAGGTCAGCTTGGCTTTCCCAAGGGGGACAGAAGGGCTGACCCTAAGGTCAAAGGGATGGAGCCAGCCAGCCGCCTAGCATGAAAGAGGCAGCTGAGCCTCTCCATCTCCTGGCTGGGTGGGCTCCTCTGTCCCTGGTGACCTCGGAAGTATCCTGTTGATGTTGATGTGTCTGAGAACTCAACGGCTTCTGCTCCCACCACCCTGCTCTGGCCTGTGTGATTTCCCTGTACATCAGGCCCTGTCCCCTCCGGCTTCTTCGCTCCCAACACTCCTGCCCACCCACATTCCGGCCTAGACCTGCCTCCCCCAGGCTCCCACCCCAGCACCTGCTCCTTCCTCCTCTTCTCCCTGTGGACATCCTTCCAGATTGGGTGAGCCCCTGCTAGGCTCCCTCCCCGCTTTTGTTCTTGCCCCAGCCTGGCTGTGTTCCTAATGGTGAATGTGTGTCTGAGCCCTAGCTTCCCCCTCTCCTGCCCTGAAGATGGTGGGGATTGAACTCCAGATGCTAGGACTATAGGCCTCGGTCCTCCAGTCCTCGGTGTTCTGCCCACTGAGACCCCCTTTCTGCCCCTGAGCTCGTCCTCATCCCAGAGGTATGGATGGAAAGGTGTTCTCTCTTCTTAGCCCTCCTGTGCCCCTGGCTCCTGTTACTCTGTCCTGCTGTCCAAAGCACCTTGCTTGGGCTCAGCTGCTCTCTTGGTTGGGCTGTGGGGAGTTGCTGTTGGATTTTTCATCCAATAAACTGGTGGTTTCTCACCAATAAATAAATAAATCCTAATACATAGCAATAACTCTGCCATACAGAATTGTGTGTGTGTGTGTGTGTATATATATATAACCCATGATAGTGTGAAGCTGTTATAAGTGAACCGTGATATAGCAAGGGAGAACTATTGGCTACACGAAATCCTTTTTAGCTTGTAGTCTTTGAATTGCTGTGGCTGAAAAACTCTGTTGCCAAATTCATGGTTAGCCTTTTTGAATTTAGGGTACTCAACGTGTTATTATTGCAAAGTTAATCTACAAATGCTTTCTGGAGGTTATTCCAGACTTTCAGCTGCCATAGCTTTCAGAAACCCTGGGTCTCTGCTGGGCTTGGAGACATTACAGTTAGACTTCAGTGGAAGACTGCCCCAATTAATCACACCGTCCCTGATACTGCAAAATGAGAGAATTTCAATCAGATTTGATGGCTTGTCTTTACCTGTGAGGGAGAGCATCTCTTTACTGTATGTGAGGCCTGTTCATGAGTAAATCTGAATATAATCATGTAATCATGATGGTAAAATTCCATTTATGTTCTTGAAATTTCCTAATTTTAACACCTGTTATAACTTAGTAAAAAGACAGAAGGGCAAGGGCTAGGCAAACAGGGTTAAGACTTGCCCAGGGTCACACAGCTAGAAGTATCTGAAGCCAGATTTAAACCCAGGCCCTTCCTCTAGCCATTGAGCCACCTACCTGTTCTTTCCATTTGATTTTAATTTCACCTTATTTTTAGATTTGTACTTCCTTTCTGGGGACATGTCTTTAGTTCTTAGACTGGAAAGGAAAAAAAAGATACACTCTTGGGAACTTTGGACCCTAGAAGTTTTTCTAGTCAAATCTCCTTTTTCATAAGGTAAAGAGAAGTGAAGTTACTTGAACAAGATTACCTAGATGGTAATTTCCAGAGGTGGGATTTGAACCCCTGACTATTGTCTGCCCTTTCCACATATCTATACACTGCCTCTCATTCAACTTGGTATTGGTTGAATGATTTTACAATTAGTAGCATCAATTAGTTGTCATTTTGAAGATTTTCTTTGAGAGTTGAAAAATTGATAACCACCTGGCTAGCTTCGGGAAAGATTGACCTGGACCTGGAATCAGAGATGTCCTGGGTAGGAATTGGAACTAAGCAATTTCCTGGGCCACTGAACCTTTCTGGGCTTCATCCAACTCATCTATAAAATGAAGGGGAACTAGGTGGTCTTTCACATTTTAAAAATTGGACCAATTTTCTTTTTATTATTTTTTTAAACCCTTACCTTCCACCTGGGAGTCAATACTGGGTATTGGCTCCAAGGCAGCAGAGTGGTAAGGGTAGGCAATGGGGGTCAAGTGACTTGCCCAGGGTCACACAGCTGGGAAGTGTCTGAGGTCAGATTCCAATTTTCTTTTTTAATAGAGCCACCTAAATATCCATCTTTCTTTTTCTTGGATTATTTGGTTGGAGAATTTTCTTGCCCAGCAATATGCAGATTGAAATGATCCCAGCTAAACAGCTTTTATCTACAGCTCCAATATTATAATTATTAAACACAATTCTCCCACTCCTGAAGAACAAATGTGGAAAACATTTTGCCTGGGAAAGGGATGCATGGCAGATCCCAGTGGTAGTTAAATGTCTGGAGAGCGCGGGCCTGCTAGACCCAGGGCTTCTGACCAAGCAGCCTCTAGACCCTGCAAGGGCAGGCTGTCCAGTTGGAGGACTACTCCTTACTCACTTTTTATCTCTTTTACTCTTCCAACTGCTATTGAACCTTACAGTTACTCTGGAATCTTGTCCCTTTCTCTCCCTCTCTCCCGTATACACCATTCCCTGGAAGAGAAACTCTCCAAACCTCTCTTCAAGGACCAGCAGCTGCAACATGATGTGATTAGCCCGGTTTGACCTTCCCTTGGATTTAATAATCTTATAATTTCTATTACAATTTATGTCTCAGCCCACTACAGTAAATGTAAGCTTTATGTCATTCTTTTCAGTATGTAGAACAAAGGATTTTAACCTGGGGTTTGTGGATAAGTTACAAGAAGCCTATGAATTTGAATTGGGGGTGGTGGTGGAATGACATCTTTATTTTTTCTAGTCTCTAACAAATTTGACTTTTTTTTCAATTATGGATTAAATTTTTTTTAAGGTGGGGTAGGCAGGTAACAATGTGATTTGATTCCTGAGCAAATGAGGAATTTGCAAAATGCTTAACACATAGTAGGTGCTTAACTGGATTTCTTTCTTTCCAGGCCTACGGGCCTGGCCTTGAATAATGCAGAAAGAAGACTGCTTGCTCTAAATGTTCAAAAAGGTTATATAACCCTGTTGTAGAGCAGTCTTCTGGGTTCGAATATTACCAACTCCATCTTCACTCCTCTCTGCCCATCAACTCTCAAGGTAACCGGGAGCTGTCACCCTGGCAAAGCTAGAGGCTCACTGGGGAAGGGAGATGTTGACAAAACTTGCCAGAAGACGGGTTTAGATCCTGCCCCTTTGCATTGAAACCTCCTTGGACCTCAGTTTCTTTATTTGTCAAATGAAGGACTTGGACTAGAAGACCTTCCAGTTTAAGTACTGAAATGACTTGACTGACGTAGACTGCTGGACCTTAAAAGAGGATTCGTATCCCTTCCCCTATTTATTGAAATCTTTCCCTTCCGTCTTGGAATCGATGCTGTGTTAGGATTGGGCAGTAGGGGGTTAAGGTCACACAGTCCCTTCCAGACTTTCTAGGGCCCTAAGATAAAAAAAAAAGGGAATTGCCCCGGGGCCACATTGCAAATTGGTGGCAGAATAAGCTTCAAACTCCGGCAGACTTCCTAGGTAGGCACTGCTTCCCTCGGCATTTCTGGCTGCAGCACTCTTCCCTCCTTCTCCGCAATAAATGACGTAAATGTCCCGCCCCCACATCACATGCGCTCCCAACCGCCCGGGTGCGGTGCCCCCCCCCCCCCCTTTCCTCCCTCTATCTCCTTCCTTTCTGAGTCTCTGGCGCCGCCTCCTTCCCTCGGAGCCTGTGCGCTTGCGCTGACGGCAGCTGCAGCTTTACAGGCCTGGTGGAAGACTCTTCCTTCTCTTGCTTTTGGGCCAGCCCGCTCAGCCCCACTCCAACCCCATAGCAGCAAAATCTCCACTCCTGTATTGGAGAACTGGTCACTGCGCAAGATGGCTGCGGCTGCCTTGGAAACGCCGGAGCCTCGCCCCCAAAACACGATAGTTATTGCGCCTGCGCAGAGCGTGGGCGTCTATTTCCCCCTCCTCTTCCTTGGGGAGAGGGGTCTGGACGTGAAGCCCTAGGTGTTCCACTAGTGCGCCTGCAGGTGCATAAGTCATACCTGCCTAACATGGCAAACAGTTTACATCTCTCAAGTTAGTATATAATTAAAAAAACAAACATGTAACAAGATCCAGGGCCCTGGGCGAGCCCCTTAGCCTCTGTCTGCTTCAGTGTCCTCATCTGTAAAATGAGAATAACACATTTCCCCTGGGATTGTTGTGAGGACGAAATGGAATAATCTCTGTAAAGCATTCTGCAAATCTTAAGAGCTATAGAAATGCTAGGTATTAATAATTTTTTAAAAAGTGATTTGAATGGCCTTGGATCCTTCCTAGCTATTTGACCCTGGGCAAGTCACTTACCTTGCCTAGCCCTTACTATTTCTGCTTTAGAACCAAAACACACTATTGATTTTTTGAGAGGGAAGGGAATGATTTTTTTTTAAGTGATTTGCGGAGGCGGGAGTTAAATCTTTGCACTTGGGCTCCACCTGCTGGCTGCCGGGGCCGTTGTACGTAAGGTCTACACGACTGGCCACCACAGGCGATGCACCCCCCCATCGATGACGTCACTATAGCGCCGCCTTAGCGGGGAAGGCTAGTGACTGCAGGGATGAAGATGGAATGGAAATTGCTTCACCTAGCTTTGAAGTTTATTACTCCAGGGTCTCAATGTCAAAGCAGAAGGGGACTTTAAAGGGGGAAACACAGCGCCGTAAATAACAATAGCCAACATTTTGTTAAGCCATTTTTCAGCCTTATTGGACTCTTTGTCTCCTCATTTGGGGCCTTCTTGGCAAAGATACCGGAGTGGTGGACCATTCGCTTCTCCAGGAACACAGGATCAAGTGACTTGTCCAGGCTCACAGGGCTGGTAAGGGTCTGAGGCCGGAGTGGAACTCATGAAGATGCATTTTCCTGATTCCAAACACCATCCACTTCACCACTTAGTAGCCCTGGCTAACATTTACTTCATTCTATAGATGGGGAAGGGCAGGCCTGTTGTCAGGAAGACTCATTTTTCTTGAGTTCAAATCTCACCTCTGATACTTACCTTGTGGGACCCTGGGCAAGTCACATTACTCTGCTTGCCTCAGTTTCTTCATGTTTAAAATGAGCCCCAGAAGGAAATGGCAAACCACTCCAGTGTCTATGCCAAGAAAATCCCAAATGGGGTCACAAAGAATCAGACAGGACTGAAATGACTCAATCATGACACAGATGGGGAAATGAAGGCTCACAAAGGAAGTGACTTCTTTATGCAGATGATTTCTCAGACCCACTTATTCAGCCCTAAACTCCAGGCTGGAATTTCTCACTTCCTAATGGACATTTTTTTTTTGTTTGATAATTCCTTCTCTTTTTTTTAAACATTTATTAATACTTATTTTTTAGAAAAGTTAACATGGTTACATAATTCATGCTCTTATTTTCCCCTTCACACCCCCCTTCCCCCAATGGCTAATGCGTATTTCCACTGGTTTTAACCCCAATGGACATTTTAAACTCAGGGGATACTTGTCCCAAACCCATCTCATTGTCCTTCCCCCAGATCTACCCTCTTCCCAACTTTCTTATTGTCCAGGATTGCACCTTTTCCTTGCCACCCAAACTCATAACCTTTCCATTCTTTCTTACCGTCATTCCTACCTCATATCCAATCAGTTGCCAAATCCTTTTAATTATTCCTTCTGATATTTTTCTTTTCTTCCTTTTTAAAAACTCTTACCTGTCTTTTTTTTTTTTAATAATTTTTTATTTTTAGAAAAAATTTCCCTGGTTACATAAGACATGTTTTTACTTTACCCTGCACCCCCTTCACCGCTCCCCTCCCCCATGCTCCGACTCACCCCCTCCCCTGCCGTAGCTAATTCGCATTTCCACTGGTGTGGTCAGTCAAGACTTATTTTACACATTATTGATAGTTATATGGGTGTGGTCTTTTCAGATCTACATCCCCAATCATGTTCTCATCAACCCAAGTGTTGTTTTTCTTCTGTGTTTCTACTCCTGTAGTTCTTCCTCTGAATGTGGTTACTATTCCTTTCCATAAATCCCTCAGAATTGTCCTGGGTCATTGCATTGCTGCTAGTACAGAAGTCCATTACATTCAATTTTACCACAGTATATCAGTCTCTGTACAATGTTCTTTTGGCTCTGCTCCTTTCACTCTGCATCAATTCCTGGAGGTCTTTCCAGTTCACATGGAATTCCTCCAGTTTATTATTCCTTTGAGCACAATAGTATTCCATCACCAGCATATACCACAATTTGTTCAGCCATTCCCCAATTGAAGGGCATACCCTCATTTTCCAGTTTTTTGCCACCACAAAGAGCACTGCTATAAATATTTTTGTGCAAGTCTGTTTATCTATGATCTCTTTGGGGTACAATCCCAGCAATTTACCTTAATATCAATTCTAAGAAAGAAGAGCAGCAAAGGCTAGGAAATTGGGGTTAAATGACTTTCCCAGGCTCACCCAACTAAGAAGTGTTTGAAGCCAGATTGCAATATTTTCCATATAATTTTCCTTTCTTTTTACTCACAACAGCCACCTTCCTCATCACTTCAGCCTGCTGGTTGGTTGTCCGTGCTCCTGTCTCTCCCCACCCAACACTCAGTTACCAAAGAGTTCCTAGGAAAGCTCAGATTTGACTGTACCTCCACTCCTTAAATTCCAGTTGCCATAAAATCCACTATTTGGCTTATAAAGCCCTCCAATGGCTTTCAAAAGTGTTTGATAGGGGGCAGCTGGGTAGCTCAGTGGAGTGAGAGTCAGGCCTAGAGACAGGAGGTCCTAGGTTCAAACCCGGCCTCAGCCACTTCCCAGCTGTGTGACCCTGGGCAAGTCACTTGACCCCCATTGCCCACCCTTACCAATCTTCCACCTATGAGACAATACACCAAAGTGCAAGGGTTAAAAAAAAAAAAAGTGTTTGATAACCCAGCTCTTGTCTCCTTTCCCCTCTCTTCTCATCTCTTACTTCCTGTCAGCTTCTCTGCCATCCAGTGACACCCCCATCTCTTAATTCCAAGTGTTTTCACTGGCTTCGCCCCAGGACTTCTACTCTTTTCCTCCTCCTCTTTTCCTCCTGGCTTCTCTGACTTTCTTCAGGTCTTAGCTAAAGTCCTCCCTTCTTCAAGAAGCATTTCCCATTCCTCCTTCATCTCAGTGCCTTCCCTCTGAGGTCGTTTCCTATTTATCCTATCTATAATTTGCCCATAGTGGTTTGTTTGCATGTTGTCTCCTCTCTTAGGAGCTTCTTGAGGGCAGGGACTGTTTTTCCTTTTCTGTGTATCCTCAGCAGTTAGCACAGTGCCTGCTACATAGGAGGAGCTTAACAAATGCTAGTGACTGATTGGAATGTTCTTTCTCTCTCTTGAGCTGCCTCCTGGAATCCTTCAAAATGTAATTCAAGTCTACCTTCTGAAGATGATTTTTCCTGGTGCCTTCCTATAAGAATACCCTCTGTCTACTCTGCATAGATCTTGTTTGACAAAATCTTTGTTTGCATTTAGTATTCCACAATTGACTGACCTCTCTGAGAGTAGTGACTTTTTTTGTCTTCCTTTAATAGGCTCAGGCACATAGTAGGCACTTAAAAAAAACCCAAACCCTTTGCTTTCTGTCGTAGTAACACTCCCAAGACAGAAGGGCAAGGGCTAGGCAAACAGGGTTAAATGTCTTGTGCAAAGTCACACGGCTAGGAAGTGTCTGAGGTTAGATTTGAACCCAGTTCCTCCCAATTCCTCCCCTGGTGATCTAAACACTGTGCCAACTAGCTGCCCCATAGTAGATGCTTAATAAAATGTTTGTTGATTCATTACTAAGTTGGTAGTGCTTATATTCAAACTCAAGTCCTCTAACTCCAATTCCAACACTTTTTGCACATTGCTATCTTACAGAATACACAGCAGACACTCTTCTTTTTCCTTTTTTTTTTTTTCCCTGCCAAATAAACTTAGTTTTGGATATAAGCATGCTGGTCATATCCACTTTGGCCTCTGAGCCATTTACTACATTTAAGATATCTTCCTTTTCCCACTGCATAGATTCTTTCCTTCTTTTCTTTCTTTAAAAAGTAATTCATATATATGTATATGTATATATATATATGTATTTTGTATTTTTTACATTGCCTATTTTTCACACTGTCTGCTCTTTCTTCCTCTCTTAAAGAGCTAGTAAGAGAATTATTTTCTAAATATTTTCTAAATTTTTTCTAAAAAATTTCCAAAAAATTTTCCAAAATATTTTCTAATAAGAGAAAACATAGAAAAAAAACCATAGAAAAATTCATCAAAACTAACAAATATCAAAAAAAGTATGACATTATATGTAGTATCCCACACTCATAATCCTTTATCTCTTGTTTTTAGGGCCAAGCTTGGTTGTTTTAATCTGCTAATTAATAGTGTCCAGTTTGAGTTCTTTTCTCATTGTTCTTTCCATTTTTATTGTTATAGGCATTCTGTATATTGTCTTCTTGGGTCTATGTAAAATTTCATAAATATTTCCACACTTCTCTGTGCTTATCAAATTTTTTAGTACAGCACACGTCACATTTCATTACATTCATGATGTAGCTGGCATACGCCTTGTAGGTACATAAATATTACTTTCATGTTGTTTATCCCAATTGCATGTAAGCTTCTTCTATCCCCAGAGCTTAGCACAAGGCCTAGTATATGATAAGCACTTAAAACACATCAGCAAGCATTTATTAAGCTCCTACTATGTGCCAAGTTTGTGCTAAGTGCTGGGAATACAAATTAAAGGAAAAAACAGTCCCTGCCCTCAAGTAGCTCCTAATCTAATAGGGGACAAATAAATTATATATAGGATAAATTGGAGGCAATCTTAGGGGAAAGGCATTAAGATTAAGGAGGACTGGGAAATGCTTCTTACAGAGGGTAGAATTTTATCCAAGACCTGAAGCAAGCCAGGGAAGCCAGGAGGCAGAGAGGAGGAGGGAGAGTGTAGAAATAAGTCCTGGAGGACAACCAGTGAAAACACTTGGAATCAAGAGGTGGGGGTGTCTTGTGTGAGGAAGAACAAGGGGGTGGTGTCACTGAAGGGCAGAGAAGGTGAAGGGAAGGAAGGGATGAGAAGACTGGAAAAGTTGGAAGGAGCTGGGTTATAAAAGGCTTTAAAGCCAAAGAGTGGATTTCATATTTGATCTTGGAAGTAATAAATGCTTATTGACTGAGTACTCGACTAACTCTAGGTAGAAAGTTTAAGAGATGAAATTCTTCCAGGTTCAGGCAGGTTTTACAACTTCTCATCAGTGTTTCCACTGGTGATGAATCCTTTGGTGGCAACAACTTATTTTTATTTTTAAAAATTTTATTTTTACTTATTTTTTTATGTGTGGCAGCAACTTATTTATATTTTATTTTATTTTTTACCAGTTGAGTATTTGATTTTTTGTTATAAGCTTATTCATCAATAGATAAAATTTCAGCATATAAGGAATAAAAAAGAATATTGTATTTATAACAACTTTTGTACTTAAAGTTTGTATTTTTAAAGTATATGTTAAATTTAATGAGTAGTCTTTTTCCCCCTATTTGTAGACTTTTCTGAAATGATCTTTGCTTTCCTTTTTAAAAACCTTACCTACTGTCTTATCTTCATTTATTTATTTATTTAGAAGAATTTTCCATGGTTACATGATTCATGTTCTTATTTTCCCCTTCATACCCCCCTTCACCCCCTCTCCCCCCCATAGCTGATGCGCATTTCCACTGGTTTTAACAGGTGTCATCTATCAAAGACCTATTTCCATATTATTGATAGTTGCATTGGTGTGGTCATTTCGAGTCTACATCCCCAATCATGCATCAACCCATGTGTTCAAGCTGTTGTTTTTCTTATATGTTTCCTCTCCTGCAGTCCTTCCTCTGAATGTGGGTGGTGTCTTTTCCATAAATCCCTCAGAATTGTCCTGGGTCATTGCATTGCTGCTAGTACAGAAGTTCATTACATTTGATTTTACCACAGTATATCAGTCTCTGTACAATGTTCTTTTGGCTCTGCTCCTTTCGCTCTGCATCAACTCCTGGAGGTCTTTCCAGTTCACATGGAACTTCTCCAGTTTATTATTCCTTTCAGCACAATAGTATTCTATCTCCAGCATATACCACAATTTGTTCAGCCATTCCCCAATTGAAGGGCATTCCCTCATTTTCCAGTTTTTTGCCACCACAAAAAGCACAGCTATAAATATTTTTGTACAAGTCTTTTTTTTTATGATCTTTTTGGGGGTACAAACCCAGCAATGATATGGATGGATCAAAGGGCAGGCATTCTTTTAGAGCTCTTCGGGCATAGTTCCAAATTGCCATCCAGAATGGTTGGATCAGTTCACAACTCCACCAGCAATGCATTAATGTCCCAATTTTGCCACATTCCCTGCCCCCCCATCATTCATTACTCTCCCCTGTTGTCTTTTTATTAAATAAAATAAAAATAACTTATTTTTATTTTTAAAAATTTTATTTTTACTTTTTATGTGTGGCAGCAACTTATAAAAACCATGCAATAAGTTTGGAAAGCTTGGGGTCTCCATTGGTGAGTTTAGCCCCACACCAATGATGTTACTGCTTCTCATATTGGAATGATACTCTAGACTCATTGAATGGCAAAGCTTAACAGTATCTTAAATTGTGAACTGGTCCAACCGTTCTGGAGAACAATCTGGGACTATCCCCCAAGGGCTAAAAAACTGCACATGCCCTTTGACCTGGCAATATTGCTCCTAGATCTGTATCCCAAAGAGATCAGAGAAAAAGGGAAAGCACCTATATGTACAAAAAATATTCACAGCAGCTTTTTTTCGTGGTGGCAAAGTATTAGAAACTGAAGGGATGACCATACAATGGGGAATGACTTTACAAGTGGTGATATAGGATTGTGATGGAATACTATTGGGCTATAAGAAATGGTGATGATGAGGAGTTCAGAGAAATCTGGGAAGACTTATATGAACTGATTCAAAGTGAAGTGAGCAGGACCAGGAGAATGCTGTAGACAGTAGTAGCAATATTGTACGATGATCAAGTTTTAAAGACTTGGCAGCTCTGATTAATAATTCTTTTTTTAATATTTTTTTATTGATTAATTAAGAAACATTTTCCATGGTCCCATGATTCATGTTCTTTCCCTCCCTTCCTCCCACAGCCAACGTGCAATTCCACTGGGTTTTACGGGTGTCACAGTACAATAATTCTTGACAACTCCAAAGGACTCATGATGAAAAATAGATCTCTCCAGAGAGAGAATTAATTAATGAATTCTGAATGCAGGCTGAAGCATATTGTTTTTCACTTTATTTTTCTTGCCTCTTTAAAAACAAAAACAAAAAACAGAAAGAAATAAGGCTAATGAGGAAATATGTTTTGCATCACTTTCAAATTTATAATGGGTATTGTACCATTTGTCTTCTCAATGTGTGAGAGAGGGACTGAAGTGAGGGAGAGAATTTGGAACTGAGAATTTTAAAAATGCATGTCGAAAATAATAATTAAAAAACTAGCAACCTTCTGTTGTAAAATCAGTAATGAGTATCGGTTCCAAGGCAGAAGAGTGGTAAGGTCTAAGATAAGCAATTGGGATTATGTGACTTCCCCAGGATGACATAGCTAGAAAGTGTCTAAGGCTATATTTGAACCCAGGACCTCCTGTCTTCAGCCTTGGCTTTCTGTCCACTAAGTCACCCAGCTGCCCCTAAAAAAAAAATATATGTGTGTGTGTGTGTGTACACATATAATATTTAATATTAAATAAAATATTTATTTTATTATCACAAAATATCCAACATTAAATATATTAATTGATATTAATTGTTAATTATTACATATAATACAAAATAATAATTAATAATAAAATAATGTATATATATAAATATATATATATAAATTATGTTTCCCTTAAAGATTCAGCACAACTCATTTTTCTTCCTGGCTCTCCACTTTTTTAAATATACATAAGGCAACTTATCCCCGAGCATCTCAAGTGATAGCAGCAAATTAGTGGCTCTTTATAGCAGAATTGTGCCAGTCAGTCAATAAACATTTATTCAGTACCTATTATGAGTCTGGCACTATGCCAAGCTCTGGAGATGCAAAGAGAAGCAAAAGACACCAGTGTTATTGGATGGAAGAATTTGTGGCAAGGAGTAAGATATAAGAAGACTGGAAAAATAGCAGGTAATTAGGTTAGGAAGGACTTTGAGTGCCAAACAGAGGATTTTATATTTGATCCTGGAGGCAATAGGGAGCTACTGGAGTTTATTGAGTAGAGACGTGGCTGTGATTTTCTTCAGTTTCATCAAATCACCTTGTGATTTTCTCTCTCTCTGGAAAGTCCTATTTTTCATCATGAGTCTTTTGGAGTTCTCAGGGATTAATGAATTGATCAGAGTTGCTAAGTCTTTGAAAGTTCGTCATCTATAATATTATTACTACCACAAATAACGTTCCCCTAGTTCTGCTCATCTCACTTCGAATCCATTAGGATAAGTCTTCCCAGACTTCTCTGAACCCATTCCCCTCATCATTTCTCACAACACAAGTAATATTCCAGCTCAATCATATACCACAACTTGTCAAGCCATTCCCCATTTCACAATTGTCTCTTCAGTTTCTAACATTTTGCAACCACAAACATTTTCAAGTGATTTTCAACACTAGTTGAATGTTCCAACCATTCCCCCAGCTGACTATAAAATTGTGTGTGCCCTTTGAACCAGTGGTATCACGACTACTGCTCCAAATTACTAAAAATTGTCCTTAGGTATATTTACTGGTATGTTCTGCTGTGAACATGTGGCTAATGAGTTTAGAGCAGTAGCAAGAAATATTATATAAACACAGAAGAGGAATTGGAGATTACTAGTCCTTTCTTTTGTAGTGAAAGACCTCTATCCTCCACATGACTGTCAAATGAATACTCCAAAAATATAGTGACTCCCAAAACACAAGTCACTACCCACCTCTGGAAATTTCCCAATTACTCCTGTTTGATTCCCTTCTCCTAAATTTCCAAATTTAATTCACCTTACTCCCCCTTCATGTCCTCTAAGTTCCAAATTGGCCTACTTGTTGTTTACCAGGAGATATTCAAATTTTTTTTTTAACATTTGAAAATGTTTTTTAAATTTAATTTTTATTCTGAATTTAATGAACACTAAATAAAACTTTTTTTCTATACATAGTAGAAGAGAAAAAGAAAATCTATATAAAACATAATTATACATATAAAATTTACTTTTCTTTTCAAGTATATAATGCATCCAACATGTTACTTTTGGAACTGTTCTGATAATGTGATTCCTTTTGGCTTTCTTTTCAGTGGCTTAAAAAATGTTTTAATGACTTTCCCCGCCCCCCCCCCCCTTTCTTTCTTTTGGGGGAGGTAGTCCTCTTTTTAGCTTTCTCTTTCTTTTCCTTTCCTTCTTCCCAAAAAAAGAGGACAAAAGGGAGGGGGGACTGCATTATAAATATTCAGAGTCAAATCAAATGATCACTTTGGTTAGGTCTGAAAATTCATGTCTTATTGTGCATAATGAATCCATCACTTCTGCGTGGGGAAGCATGTAGCATGTCTTTGACTATCCTCTAGAACTGTGGCTGTAGACAATTCCATTTCCCTCTTCTCCATCTCAACCCCATGCCTAGAATAATTAATTTTCTCATTCCTGCCTCTTGAATTCCTAGCCCTGTCCATGGCTCAGCTTTGGTGTTACATATTACATGAAGCCTTTCTAGATTCCCCTAGTTGGTGTTCTCCCCTATTTTTGAAAGTACTTTATGTGGAAGCATAAATCTCATGTACAATTTCTCCAGAAATATTAGGAAATATTTTTCTCTAAATCGCTTTACATACTCCTAGGAAAAGTACCTTATAAAGGTGAGTGGGACAGATCTGGATGAAAGGAAAAAAGAATCTTTCATTAGGTGAATGGATTAAAGGTAATAACCAGAAACTTAACAAAGAGAACCTTTCCTCTGGAGGAGAACATTACCTTTCTCTGAACTACAACACTGACTATTTTGAATCAGTCTCCTCCCTCTGTCCCTTAGAGGTCCACCCCATGAGAATTAGTTTCTTCTATTCAATGGGATGTACTCAAATCACCTTCTATTCAATCTGAATTCTCAGTTGTTCCTTCTTCATTTTTTTGAAGAGAAACAAGACATGATATCTTGACTTGCTTTGAGGAGGACCAAGACATGATACTTGACCTGCTTTGAAGAAGACCAAGACATGATATCTTGACTTGCTTTGAAGAAGACCAAGACATGATATCTTGATTTGCTTTGAGGAGGACCAAGACATGATAT
>NC_058132.1:67224571-67244916 GCF_016433145.1 Gracilinanus agilis
CCTAAAAAAAAAATATATGTGTGTGTGTGTGTGTACACATATAATATTTAATATTAAATAAAATATTTATTTTATTATCACAAAATATCCAACATTAAATATATTAATTGATATTAATGGTTAATTATTACATATAATACAAAATAATAATTAATAATAAAATAATGTATATATATATATAAATTATGTTTCCCTTAAAGATTCAGCACAACTCATTTTTCTTCCTGGCTCTCCACTTTTTTAAATATACATAAGGCAACTTATCCCCGAGCATCTCAAGTGATAGCAGCAAATTAGTGGCTCTTTATAGCAGAATTGTGCCAGTCAGTCAATAAACATTTATTCAGTACCTATTATGAGTCTGGCACTATGCCAAGCTCTGGAGATGCAAAGAGAAGCAAAAGACACCAGTGTTATTGGATGGAAGAATTTGTGGCAAGGAGTAAGATATAAGAAGACTGGAAAAATAGCAGGTAATTAGGTTAGGAAGGACTTTGAGTGCCAAACAGAGGATTTTATATTTGATCCTGGAGGCAATAGGGAGCTACTGGAGTTTATTGAGTAGAGACGTGGCTGTGATTTTCTTCAGTTTCATCAAATCACCTTGTGATTTTCTCTCTCTCTGGAAAGTCCTATTTTTCATCATGAGTCTTTTGGAGTTCTCAGGGATTAATGAATTGATCAGAGTTGCTAAGTCTTTGAAAGTTCGTCATCTATAATATTATTACTACCACAAATAACGTTCCCCTAGTTCTGCTCATCTCACTTCGAATCCATTAGGATAAGTCTTCCCAGACTTCTCTGAACCCATTCCCCTCATCATTTCTCACAACACAAGTAATATTCCAGCTCAATCATATACCACAACTTGTCAAGCCATTCCCCATTTCACAATTGTCTCTTCAGTTTCTAACATTTTGCAACCACAAACATTTTCAAGTGATTTTCAACACTAGTTGAATGTTCCAACCATTCCCCCAGCTGACTATAAAATTGTGTGTGCCCTTTGAACCAGTGGTATCACGACTACTGCTCCAAATTACTAAAAATTGTCCTTAGGTATATTTACTGGTATGTTCTGCTGTGAACATGTGGCTAATGAGTTTAGAGCAGTAGCAAGAAATATTATATAAACACAGAAGAGGAATTGGAGATTACTAGTCCTTTCTTTTGTAGTGAAAGACCTCTATCCTCCACATGACTGTCAAATGAATACTCCAAAAATATAGTGACTCCCAAAACACAAGTCACTACCCACCTCTGGAAATTTCCCAATTACTCCTGTTTGATTCCCTTCTCCTAAATTTCCAAATTTAATTCACCTTACTCCCCCTTCATGTCCTCTAAGTTCCAAATTGGCCTACTTGTTGTTTACCAGGAGATATTCAAATTTTTTTTTTAACATTTGAAAATGTTTTTTAAATTTAATTTTTATTCTGAATTTAATGAACACTAAATAAAACTTTTTTTCTATACATAGTAGAAGAGAAAAAGAAAATCTATATAAAACATAATTATACATATAAAATTTACTTTTCTTTTCAAGTATATAATGCATCCAACATGTTACTTTTGGAACTGTTCTGATAATGTGATTCCTTTTGGCTTTCTTTTCAGTGGCTTAAAAAATGTTTTAATGACTTTCCCCGCCCCCCCCCCCTTTTCTTTCTTTTGGGGGAGGTAGTCCTCTTTTTAGCTTTCTCTTTCTTTTCCTTTCCTTCTTCCCAAAAAAAGAGGACAAAAGGGAGGGGGGACTGCATTATAAATATTCAGAGTCAAATCAAATGATCACTTTGGTTAGGTCTGAAAATTCATGTCTTATTGTGCATAATGAATCCATCACTTCTGCGTGGGGAAGCATGTAGCATGTCTTTGACTATCCTCTAGAACTGTGGCTGTAGACAATTCCATTTCCCTCTTCTCCATCTCAACCCCATGCCTAGAATAATTAATTTTCTCATTCCTGCCTCTTGAATTCCTAGCCCTGTCCATGGCTCAGCTTTGGTGTTACATATTACATGAAGCCTTTCTAGATTCCCCTAGTTGGTGTTCTCCCCTATTTTTGAAAGTACTTTATGTGGAAGCATAAATCTCATGTACAATTTCTCCAGAAATATTAGGAAATATTTTTCTCTAAATCGCTTTACATACTCCTAGGAAAAGTACCTTATAAAGGTGAGTGGGACAGATCTGGATGAAAGGAAAAAAGAATCTTTCATTAGGTGAATGGATTAAAGGTAATAACCAGAAACTTAACAAAGAGAACCTTTCCTCTGGAGGAGAACATTACCTTTCTCTGAACTACAACACTGACTATTTTGAATCAGTCTCCTCCCTCTGTCCCTTAGAGGTCCACCCCATGAGAATTAGTTTCTTCTATTCAATGGGATGTACTCAAATCACCTTCTATTCAATCTGAATTCTCAGTTGTTCCTTCTTCATTTTTTTGAAGAGAAACAAGACATGATATCTTGACTTGCTTTGAGGAGGACCAAGACATGATACTTGACCTGCTTTGAAGAAGACCAAGACATGATATCTTGACTTGCTTTGAAGAAGACCAAGACATGATATCTTGATTTGCTTTGAGGAGGACCAAGACATGATATCTTGACTTGCTTTGAAGAAGACCAAGACATGATATCTTGACTTGCTTTGAGGAGGACCAAGACATGATATATATTGACTTGCTTTGAGGAGGACCAAGACATGATATATATTGACTTGCTTTGAGGAGGACCAAGACATGATATATTGACTTGCTTTGAAGAGATGTCAGGGGTGATGACTTGCTTGGGAACTGGATTTAAGTGAGGCAGAATTGTACAAAGTCATCAGCCTCACTATTCCAGAGTCATTGAAGTTCAGTGGCAAGACCAAAGTCAGGTTGACTGATGATGGTCCAGGATGCAGTGAATAACCTTGGCATCTTTGATGTCTGACCAAGCTCTTCAGCATTCTACAATGCCTGCTTCAACTGCCTTCGTGGCTGTTGGAACAAATTATTTTCATCAACTTCCTAGCTATGTGATCCTAGGCAGGTCACTTAACCCTCATTGTCTAGCCCTTTCTACTCTTCTGCCTTTGCACCAATACACAGTATTGATTCTGAGATGGAAGATAAGGGTTTAAAAACAAAACAAAACAAAACAGAATTGTTCTCATTTGTCCATTCCAACATGCTTGGGGTTGACATTCCTCACAGTCACCAATGGGTTTGAGGCTTATTGGTTATTTACCCAGACATTTCTAACAGGGTACACATGGTACATCCTCTTGGAGTAACAGCTGACAGCTGAGTGACAGACAGGTGGACACCAAAGGTAGATGAGCATCCCTGAAAAGGGCTCGTGCTAGAGGTGTAGAACACCTCATATATTCTATGTACATCCTATTCTCAGTGGATTCTCAGTATAGATCTGTGGGAGGAACTTCACAGATTCCCAGTGAAGAATAGTCCAAGAGGAAGGGGTTAGATGACTCAGTTCTGGAATGTTAAACCAGGTTGTGTTTTCTGATATCTTTTCCCTGTTTATGATTCCTATAAATGTTACCTAAAATTTTCTTGGGGCAGAGAGCCATATCAGAAGACATGCTAAGTTGAGCTAGTTTGGACATCTTTTTCTTCAAGCTAGACATGGCTTGGATATAGATTAATGTTAAATAAAAAACCAAGCCAAAACAAAACTTTCTGAAGACTAGTACTTATATGATGGAGTATAGTATGAATATTCATATTTTCTTTAATACTTTGTATGCATACTATTCCTCCCAAATAGAAGAGATAAGTGTGAGGATTATTTTATTTTTGTCTTTTTGTGCCCTGCACATAGTAGGTGCTTAACAAAAGCTTACTGATATCAATATAACAAAATCAATATTTATAATCTAGTCCTTATAGCATCTCTACTTTTTTGGAAAATTAAAGGCCAAGAAAATGGATGCAATCATTTTTTCCTCTCAGAAATACCCTATACTTTAAAATAATTGTCATCTATTTATTTTATTTTATTTTTATATGTTTTTAAACACTTAACTTCTGTGTATTAGTTCCTTGGTGGAAGAGTGGTAAGGGTAGGCAATGGGGGTCAAGTGACTTGCCCAGGGTCACACAGCTGGGAAAGTGTCTGAGGCCAGATTTGAACCCAGGACCTCCTGTTTCTAGGCCTGGCTCTCAATCCACTGAGCTACCCAGCTGCCCCTATCTATTTATTTTTAACATTCTTTTCTTTTTAAATTTTGAGTTCCAGGGGGCAGCTGGGTAGCTCAGTGGAGTGAGAGTCAGGCCTAGAGACAGGAGGTCCTAGGTTCAAACCCGGCCTCAGCCACTTCCCAGCTGTGTGACCCTGGGCAAGTCACTTGACCCCCATTGCCCACCCTTACCAATCTTCCACCTATGAGACAATACACCGAAGTACAAGGGTTTAAAAAATTTTTTTTGAGTTCCAATCCTCTCTCTCCTTCCTACCCCTCCCTATCTACTGAGAAGGCAAACAATATATTAATTATAAAAGTGAAGTCATGCCAAATTGTTAATTTTTTTCCATAATTTTCTTGAATTACTATCATTTCCCGCCCCCCGCCCAGTTTTTCCACTACCACTCAGAGCTTTTCTTGAACTCTTCCAGGAATTCTTGTTGGGCTTGGGTCCAGTTATCATTTTTCTCTGAGACTTTTTTTTTGTTTGTTCTTCACATTATTGTCTTTTGAGTTTGTATCTTGCTCTTCCCTGACACCATACTAGCTTTTTTATAGTTAAATTTTTTTTGGTAGTTTGCCCATTTCTCCAGCCCATTTCTTCACTTTGAATTTGTTAAAGATATACTCTTCTCACATGGGGGTGAGATGGCACTGTTCCAAGCTTCAGGCATTTTTTTGCTTCTGTTTTTAGAGCAAGTTCTGGGGTTCTACAAGTTTTTACAAGCTTCCTAGGTGTTATGATCCATGGAAAGGTGTGGTCAGTGCTCTCCTGGTCTTCACTCTGGGCTTTACACTGCTCCCCTTGCACCTCCGAATGCTGGCCCTCCTCTTGGCCCTGGAGACTATGAAGAGGTCCCCTGCTTTCCTGCAGCCACAAGTGCTAGTGCTTCCCTCTGTCTCAATATTGAGAGCAGGGCCCCTGCTCGCTTGTGACTGACCATAAGTGCTCCTCTCCACCCTGGAACTGTGATGCAGGACTGCGTATGGGCAATAGAGTTGTTAATCAGTCCAGGAAAGGGTCCCCTGCATTCTCTTTTCCGTCTCTGAGCTGAGAGCCCAAACTGCTTCTAAGACCCATCACTGGTGCTCCTGACAACCTCCTAAGGATCCTCTATGTTTTAAAGAAAACCCTCTAGAACCTTCTGTCTTAGAATTGATTAACTCCAAGGCATAGGAGCAATAAGAGGTAGGCAATGGTGGTTGAGTGACTTGCCCAGGGTCATATAGCTAGGAAGTGTCTGAGGCCAGATTTGAAACCAGGACTTCCCATCTCCAAGTCTGGCTTCCCTTACACTTTCTTTTTCTTTGAAAAATTTTTTTTTTAAATTAATTTAGGATATTTTCCCATGTTTACACAATTCATGTTCTTTCTCTCCCCTCCTCCCGCCCCTGTCCCGTAGCCAACGAGCAATTCCACTTTCCCCTACAATTTCAATACTTCCTGCCTAATCCAGGAGCCCAAGTCTGTTGTGCAAAGTGCCTTGTACCTAATAAATGTTTCATGAATGTTTGTTGGCTGACTAACTAATTGTTAATCCAGTTTAGTGAGAAGGCTAGCTATTACATGACTTTAGGGGAAGTGGAGCAATTTCCAGATCTTAAGCAGGAATTTTTTTCTGGCATTTGACAGTGAAGATGGAACAAGCCAGAACTGTCTAGTTCGTGATCCTATTGGCTTGTTAGAGGAACCCTGGAAATCCCTTTTGGGAAACATACTGAAAAGACACTGAGGGACCTTTGTATCTTGGTAGCCTTCCAAACTAGCTTTCATTCTCCCAGGGCAGGCCAACCTACTTTTTTTCCTTTTTAAAAATTCCATTTATTTATTTTTTTATTATGTAAAACACACCTTCATATTGGTGTAACGATTAAAAATGATAAAGGCTGATATGAGGAAAAATAATCTTTTATTTAGGCCCATGTTGATGGAATAAAATTGGACCATGTGCCTCGCTAAGATCTCTTCAAACTGCCCGCTTGTCCATACCTTCTATTTCCTTTGACTGCTTCGTCGGAAGAGTGCGAACCTAAGCTCCACCCCTAATTTTAAGTCACGCTCTACGTTGGTTCCCTTTGGTTGACGTAATCATGTCAGAAACTGGAAACCCACTGGATCGCGGAAAATGTAGTCTCAAAGTCCCCCACATGTCCACAGGAAGTTGTCATATATCTACATATCTTGAGGCTTAATACTTCTAAATAAAACCCCAGAAATTCTAAATAACACATTGCCCCCCTGAGATCTGGTGAAAAAGACTGGTCTTTTTCGGTGAATCTTAAATCATAGTCAACTTCTAAATTACAGAAAATTGGGGATAAAAGAAAAGACAATAAAAGCTAGCCGCATTGACAAAAAGCCAATTTGGGGCAGTCCCCTATTGGCATAAGAGTGTACATTCAAAGCAAATGCATTCAACTCATTCAACTCCCCATAGTTCAAATCAACTGCACCCCAAAGTTCAAATTTGGATCTTCATAATTCAGTGAAGGCTCTTCAGGCATCTTCATGGTGTCTTCACCAAACAGGTTCGTTGTCTGGATTCTGGGGAGATGGCAAAATCCTTATCCTAAGAATTTAAACTTTACATTATAGATTATGAAACATACATTTTCTTCTGAGAATTATACATTACCCTCCTGAGATTACTCCTAAAGGAGTTAAAATTAACTTGCGTTATAGATTATAATTCAGACATTATGATTAAAAAAATTTTACACACACCCCCCTGAGGAACATTCTAAATAACACATTTCTCCCCTGAAGAGGGTACCTCAGGTCAGTTATGGATGCATGGCTGAGTCACGGGGTTGTATGAAATCAATTGGCAAAAGAAATAATAAAATAAAGAAGAAAATTCAAATAAAGAAGAAAAAAATTAACTTGTGAATGAAATGTAAAAATGTGCAAAAATGTAAGGGAAAATAAACTTATAACAGGCCTTTGAATCAAGGCCCAATTAAAGTGATTTAAGCAGTTTGCTACCCATTCAGGAGCCATTGACTACAGAAAGTTGCCATTCTCTATATAAGAGAAATACGGGAAATGCCTTGCCCTGGTCTGATTTTCCTGCACTTTCTCAGGGAATGAACCATAATTATAGCCAATCTTAGGTGCTTCACTAGGAATTTAAGTTGGGGAGTCTGAGCCTCTAAGCGTTAGAAAAGCTGACTCCAAAACTCAAACCCCAGTTTTCAAGCCCTTCAGTATTGGCATAGAACTTCTGTAATCCATGATCTGCATGGCCTTTTGCTCCTTGGCACTTTGCAGATTCTCAGTCAGTCTCCATGACCTTGTGGCTCTTTTTAGTACTTCTCCTGGAATCAGACAGAGAGACATTAAATCACAGCCCCATAATATTTACCAACAATTGGCAGGTTGCCATAGTCTCAGGCTTTTCAGGTATGCATTAATAATATAGAAAATATATATTTGCATTAAGCTTATATCACAGTAAAATAAAAAAAGATTAACACAAAATGAGAAAAAAGGAAAAATTCAATTGCTTTAATTAAAAAATTTTAAAGGAAAAGCAATAAGGAAACAATGCTTTCAAGGATTAAAAAAATGGGAAAAGAACAAATATTGCATTGCACATGTAAGGAAGAAAAATAAAATGTTTTAAAAATCAAAAAATAAATAGCTTAGAACTAGTGAAGGGTTTTTCACCCAAAAATGAGATTCATTTCCTGTTAAGCCTTTGCATGAGTTGTGAGTGTAAATGGGTTTTACAAAATAGCAGATTCACAATGCACATTCAAATAGAGTACCATAATTTCTAATAACGCATTTTAAAACATAGTAAACAACCCATTATTATAATCACTTGCTATCATGTTTAAAAAATGACATACTTGTTACAAATTCAAACCTTGGCTAAGATATTTTCTTAACAAACTCTGTTATTGCCTCCATAGCAATTGTGGGGCAGAACCTAAAAAAATTCTGATTCAAAAAAAACCCTTCTGGGTCTAAATTATCCTTAAGAATTCTAGATCCTTCTGATAAAAGCAGACTAAAAAACATAGAGACTAACATCACCATACAGGAGCTCTCCTGGCTTCCTGTTTAAAAAAAATATGTAAGACAACAATTCTTCACGATAAAATATATAAACCTTATTCTTTAAGACAACAATTCTTTAAAATAAATATATAAAAACCTTATCATTTATATAGAAGGGACTAGGATCTAAAGTAAAATTTAAAACCTCTTATAAATTTACAATTTAAAGTCTCAAGGCATCAAAATCTCCAAGGTTGTACACAATTATCAAGATAGAAAAATTGGTCATTGTAAGAGCATACTCATACAAACCAAAACCCCAAAATAAAATCATAAATACACTGATACGAAAGAGAGTATGTTTGATCCACATCCATCCAACTCTATAGTTCTTTCTCTGGAGTCCCTTTAAAAAACAAAAACGGAAATAAAATGCTTATTTTTTTAACTTCCCAAACATGCCAGCCCCTTTTTGCTCTTGACTAGTTATAAGTTCCTTCATGAAGTGTATCACCTCCCCCAACTTCACTTTTTGTCCAAGTCTTGAGCAGATGACTTCATAGAAAGTTACTTAAAGACGTCTGTAGCTCTAAATCTTGTGAACTTCAGTAGAAGCTTTCATCCTCATCGATCCACAGCAGTGGATAGAGTGCCTGGCCTGGGGTTAGAAAGACTTGAGTTAAAATTTGGCTTCAGACACTGTGTAAACTTGGGTAAGCCATTTATTGTCTGTTTGCCTCAGTTTCTTCAGCTGTAAAATGAGGAAAATATTAACATTTTCCTTCTAGAGTTGTGAGGATTAAATAAAATACTTTTAGTGCAGTGGTTAGTACATAGAAAGCCCTGTATAAATGCTATCTATCATTGTCATTATCACCAATGCTCTATCTATCTCACAGAACTACTGGGTGGAAACATTTTACTTTTTCTTTTTCTTTTAATTTTTTATTTTAATAAAAAAGTTCCCCATAAGTTTTCTGAAGTTATATGATCCATATTGCCTCCCTCTCTTCTTCCCTCCCGTTCCTGGAGCTGACAAGCAATTCAATCTGGATTATATGTGTATTATCATGCAGAACATATTTCCCTATCATTCACTTTTGTAAGTGAATAATCTTATAAAACCAAAACCCCAAAACATATACCCAAATAAACAAGTGATAAATCATATGTTATCATCTGCTTTTATACTCCAACTGTTCTTTCTCTGGAGGTGGATTCTTTTTTAAGTCCCTTAGAATTGTCCTGGATCCCTGTATTGCTGTTAGTAGCAAAGTCTATCACATTTGATCATCCCACAATATTGCAGTTACTGTGTATGATGTTCTCCTGGTTCTGCTTATTTCACTTTGCATCAGTTCATATAGGTCTTTCCAGCTCTTTCTGAAATCATCCCGTTCATCATTCCTTATTGCACAATAGTATTCCATCACCATCATATATCACATTTTGTTTGGCCATCCCCCAGTTGAGGGATATTCCTTTAGTTTCCAATTCTTTGCCACCACAAAAAGTACAGCTATAAATATTTTTGTACAAATAGATCCTTTCCCTCTTTTTTTTAAATCTCTTTGGGCTCCAGACTTTTTAGTGATACTACTGGATCAAAGAGCATGCATTCTTTTATGACCCTTTGGACATTATTCCAAATTTCCCTACAGAATGGTTGGATCAAATTCACAACTCCACCAACAATGCATTAGTGTCCCAATTTTGCCACATTCCTTCCAACATTTATCATTTTCTTTAATTGTCATATTGGCCAGTCTGATAGGTATGAGGTAGTACCTCAGGATTGTTTTTAATTTCCATTTCTCTAATCAAGAGGGATTTAGAACATTTTTTCATATGATTATTGATAGCTTTGATTTCTTCATCTGAAAACTGCCAATTCATATCCTTTGATCATTTATCAATTGGGGAATGACTTGGATTCGTATAAATTTGACTTAGCTCTTTACATATTTGAGAAATGAGACCTTTTTCATAGAAATTTGTTATAAAGCCTTTTCCCCTACTTTGTTGTTTCTTTTCTAATCTTGATTGCATTATTTTGTTTGTACAAAAACTTTTAAATTTAATATAATCAAAATTATTCATTTTATATTTTATAATGTTCTCTAGCTCTCATTTGGTCATAAATTCTTCCCTTCTCCATAGATCTGACAGATAAACTATTCTGTGTTCCCCTAATTTACTTATAATATCACTCTTTAAATTTAAATCGTATCTCCATTTTGACCTTCTCTTGGTATAGGGTGTGAGATATTGATCTAAACCCAATTTTTGCCATACTGTTTTCCAGTTTTCCCAGCAGTTTTTGGTAAATAGTGAATTCTTATCCCAAGAGCTGGGATCTTGGGTTTATCAAACACTATCTTGCTGAGGTCATTTCCCTCTAATCTATTGCATTGATCCATCATTCTACTTCTTAGCCAGTACCAGATTGTTTTGATGATTACTGCTTTGGGGAAAGCACTTTAAACCATAAAGCCCTGTGGAAATATGAGCTATAATTACTGATTTGATAACATTTTAAAACCAACTGAGTATTTCAATATGCATCTTTTGAGGCCATTAATTACTTGGTTATTGACTCCATCTCAGAGATGCCAATGGGCCTCCATTCCAACAGCCACTGCCCTGGATCTTGAATTTCAGTTCCACTATCCCATAATCTCATTACTTTCTAGTCACCCCTCTTTTCCAACTCAACATGACTTTAATTAGTTTAATCACCAGCCTTGGCCCCAAATAACTTTTGGTCCTTTTCAGAAATGAAATTTATCCTTAAAGAATGAAAATTTACCATCACAGCAGACAATAAAAAGATTATGACACAGCGGGGCAGGTAGGTGGCTCAGTGGATTGAGAGCTAGGCCTACAGATGGAAGATCCTAGGTTCAAATTTAGCCTCAGATACTTCATAGTTATGTGACCCTGGGCAAGTTACTTAATCCCTACTGCTTACTCCTTACCAATCTTCTGTCTTAGAACCAATACTTAGTATTGGTTCTAAGACAGAAGGTAAGAGTTAAAAATAAAAGATTATGACATAGATTTTAAGGGCAATTCCCTAAAAAGGAGTCTAAAAATGTTTTGAGCAATGACACCATCATTGGGATAGAGTCATAACACATTCCCACTCCCATCTTGAAAGGCCTGTTGGTGTGTATCTATTTTAGGAATTTCTGAATTTAGTTATTTCAGATAAGAAAAAAGAGAAAAACTCTTAGAAAGAAGACAATGACTGCTCAGTGCCCAAACATGCCCCTCCTTGTCTCTGTATGTCTCCCAACAACATCATCCTTTAATTGTGCTCCTTTCTCTAGAGAACTTTGCTAATGGCAAATTTTAATATGTACAGAAGCACTCTCTGTGGACCCTAGGGGCAGATTAGGGGCCACCAAGGGGTCAAAGGGTCAAGGAGGCCAAGAGGCAACAGTTGCTCTCCTAGTTTATATAGGAACCTTCAAATTCTCTGGTTACTCACTCCCACCTCAAGTCAAATAACATGTTTATTTCCTCCCTTTTAAAAACAGACAAATTTAGTTTTGAAACATCATAAAAAGTCCCAGTTTACTCTCATTGGGTAGATAGGTAGTTAGAAAGATAGTTAGAAAAGCATTTACTAGGAGCCTAGCATGTGCTAGATAGCATGCATGGGACACTTAATAAAGGCTTATTGTATTGAATTGCATCGAATTACTTTGAAGAGAACAATAAGTATCTGGATGTATAAGCTCCGGTATGTTTATTAAAAAATAAGTTCCAATTACTGTGTTTTTATTTATTCAAATATTTATCATACCTCCCCTCATCCTCTTAGCTGAAGGTCCTGCCTCACATTTCACTGAACAAATTGGAGCCATCCACAACTAGCTCTCTCTTCTCTACTACCAATCACCTCAATATTATTCTTCCATCTTCTCCTATGCTTTGGTGTCAGAGGAAAAGGTGATGTATATACCCAATTCCCCACCCTTGCCCATATGCACAGTGTAATATAAACTCCTTGAGGGTCAAGGACTGTGTGAAACAGCTTATCTGTTTCCCCAGTGTTGAACAAAGTGCCTGGCACATAGTTGGTGCTTAAGAAGTGTGTGTGTGTGTGTGTGTGTTTTAAACCCTAATATCTTTTCTATATATCCTTCTATATTTTATTACAGAGCTAGGCAATGGGGGTTAAGTGATTTGCCCAGGGTCACACAGCTAGGAAGTATCTAAGGCCAGATTTGAACCTAGGACCTCCTGTCTCTAGGCCTGGCTCTCAATCCACTGAGCCATCCAGCTGCCCCCTGTGTATGTATTTTTAAAAAGAATAACCTGACCCTTCTTCTGGCCAACACCACTCTTCTTGTGTCCATGATCCCATCTCCTCCGGTCTTCCCTGGCAGATATTCCTTTTGACCATTCCTTCTCTCACCCCTGCTCTTATTGCTCCCCTGCTCTGCTGGCTATTACCCTGATGCCCACAGACATGACCATATCTCTAAAAAGGACAATAGTTATTTAGATATATAAAACCCCCAAACCTCCCTTCTCTTGAATATCCCATCCATTCCAGCTATCATCCAATACTGTATATCACTTCCCTTTCCCAACCAAACTTCTGTGAAAAAGCTGTCCACACTCATTCAGTCAACAAGCAATGGCCACAATGTGCCTAGCACTATACCAGGCACTAGAATGAAAGTCATGGCCCTTAGGGAGCTTACATACTATTACCTCTATATTCTTATGTCACCCTGACATCTTAACCCCTTGCAATCTAGCTTCCCTCCATCCCCACCACTAGGCTAAAATTGCTTTCTTAAGATCATTAAAGATCTCTTTATTTCCAAGTTCAATGGCTCTTCCTCAGACCTCATCCTTTGTGAGCTTTCTGCAGAACTGGCCACTTTTCTGGATGCTTTTTCCTCTCCAGGTTTTCATGACATTATTTTCTTGGTTATTTTTTTCATTTTATTTGAACAATCCTCATTAGCCTTCTCTGCTGTGTCATCATCCATATTGTGCACTCTATATATAGGTAGCCCTTTTTTTTTATTCTACATAGTTCTTCTTGGTGATCATTAAATTCATTTAGTATCTTCATGCAGTTGCCTGCAAAAACTACTATTTAGCTCTCATTGCTTTTCTGAGCCTCAGTTCCTTATTGCCAATTCATTATTTTGAACTGTATGTCTTAGGACTATCTCATATTCCACATGTCTAAAACAGGGCTGAATACTGTTCTCCCAAAATTCATCTCTTTAAATTTCATATTTTTATTTAGGGCATCATAATTCTTCCAGTTACCCAGGAAGTCACTTCCATGATCCTGTATCCATGGGAGCCTGACTCATCTTAGAAGAATATATATCATTGGTCAACTTCTCTAGTACCAGAAGAAGCTCTCCTCTGTCAAAAGAAGAGTTGGAAACTATAAATCATAATAAAAAGTCTTCCCCAAAAAGATATTGAGGAAATTAAATCAAAATAAGGTTTCAACTTATCCTTAGTAGATTGGCAAAGATAAAAAGTATAGCAGAATTTGGAGAAGTTGTAGAAAGACAAAGATGCTGAAACATTTTTTGGTAGAACTGATGAATTTATCCAACCATCTTGGAAAGCAATTTGGAATTATTACAAAGAAAGTGACTAAAATGTCTATATCCTTTGACCTGAGATTCCAATTCATGGCATATAGCAGTGGTTCCCAAACTTTTTTGGCCTACCGCCCCCTTTCCAGAAAAAAATATTACTTAGCCCCCTGGAAATTAAATTTTAAAAAATTTTAATAGCAATTAATAGGAAGATAAATGCACCTGTGGCCATCACTGCCTCCCTGGATCACTGCAGCACCCACTTTGGGAATCACTGGCATATAGGATAAAGGGATTAAAGAAAGAAAGAAATACCTCATATAGAGCAAAATATTTATAGGAGCACTTTTTCTAGTAGTAAAGAACTAGAAACAAAGTATATGTCCATTAATCAAGGAATAGCTAAATGAGTTATGGTGGATTAATGAATGGGATTTTTAAAAATAAAAATATTGGATATGACAAATGCAGAAGAATGTGGGAAGACAAATGAACTGATAAGAAACGAAGTCAGTAGAAACAGAAGAACAATATACACAATGACCACAATTATGCAGTCAAAAAGAATAATAGCCACAAAACAATCAAAATTGAATGCTCTGAAATTGCAATGTACAAGCTTGGTCCCAAAGGAGAGATATTAGAAGGCACCTCTATTTCTTTGCAAATGCTGGAGACTATGGGTATGGAACACTGAATATGATATCAGACTTTTTTTCTGATGTTTGGTTGGCTTTGCTGGGTTGTTTTCCCTTCTTTTTGTGCTTTACCACATTAAAACAAAACAAAACAAAATGAAACAAAACAGGAAATGGCTTTTGGTAGAGAAGAGGAAGGACATATTGGAAAATGCAGGTTATATAAAAATAAGATATAAATAAAATACTTTTTCAAAAAGGTAAGTGTAAAAATTATTTTTAAAATATACCTCTTTTTAGGCAACTGAGTGGCTCAGTAGGTAGAGAACCAGGCCTGGATATGGGAGGACCTGGGTTCAAATCTGGCCTCATACTTCCTATATGTGTGATCCAATATGTGTTACCTATAGATTTTACTCTATATTCCTATAGATTTTTACTCTTCTGCCTTGATACTAATACTTAGTGTCAATTCTATGTCAGAAGGTAAGGATTTTCAAAAAATCTATATGCATGCATACATGCATACATACCCATATACATGTATATATGTATATATACACATACAGAGACACATAGACACATATTATAGAATTTTGCTAGAAATCAGAAATTTTGCTAGAAATAGAAATTTTGCTAGAAATAGAAATTTTGCTTACTGTCCTGGTTGGCAGATTACATTTTCTTCTCTTTTTTGAAAATCTTAACATTTGTCCTTTTTTGATTCTGTCCTGCCTTTTCTGTTCTTTATAGCCTTTTTTCTTTGAAAAATTTTGATATCTTTTTTCTTTATGTCATTCATTTTACAATATATTTCTCCCCCTTATCCATCTCAGAGAGCCACAAGGAATAAAATAGAAAGAAAAATCTAGTTCAGGAAAATTAACACACGTCAAACAAATATAACATTATATTCAGTGTCACATATCCATAGTCCCTCCCTTCTGCAAAGAAGGGAGAGAGGCTTCTTCTCAAATCTTTTCTTTGGATTTGAACTTGGTCAATGTAATGACACAGCATTCATTTGCATTTTAATTGTTGTTCTGTCAAGTTGGTCATTGGGTCTATTTTTTTTTCTCTTCTGCCCTTTATGTTAGTTAGTTCAGTGGTTCCCAAACTTTTTTAGCCTACTACCCCCTTTCCAGAAAAAATGTTACTTAGCCCCCTGGAAATTAATTTTTAAAAAATTTTAATAGCAATTAATAGGAAAGAGAAATGTACCTGTGGCCATCACTGCTCTCCTGGATCACTGCAGCACCCACCAGGGGGCGGTGGAGCCCACTTTGGGAATCACTGTGTTAGTTGAAATATTTCCCCAAGATTCTCTGTATCTGTACATTCATCATTTCTTATGGTGCATTAATTTTCCATTCATATGCTAAAATTTGTTTTAGTCATTCCCCAGCTAATGATCTTTGTTTTCAGTTGCAGATGAGGCCTTTCTTTTTACCTTTGACCACCTTATCTTAAAAAGAATATTGATAACAACTGTGCAATAAGAGCTGCCAATTCTTCTACTACCCTAGGCTGTAGGACCAGGAAGCTGTAACTCATCAAGGATATCTAAGTGTTTTCTTATTATCTCCAAATTTATCTTTAGTATTCACTTCCATTGAGTCATTTTGTCTATTCTTTCTAGTACAAAGTTCAGTTTTATTTGCTGATAAAATAAAAGTAAGGTAAGAGCTAGGCAGACCTGTTTCTTCTCGGTTTTCAGTGACCATTGCTTCATCCACCCAAGGACTTGCAGAATTATGTAGATCAGAGCTCATCAGTCTATATGGTATTTGGCCTACCATTGAAGAGCAAATGCTCTCTAAATGCGTGGATATATGGATAAAAAGATAAAAAAGACTTTCCATACAATATTTTTTTTAACCTAGTGAAGTTTACTGAAAAATATTGCTTATAGTGGGCATTTTATTTTTTTTTTTTTAAAACCCTTACCTTCCATCTTGGAATCAATACTGTGTATTGGTTCCAAGGTAGGCAATGGGGGTCAAATGACTTGCCCAGGGTCACACATCTGGGAAGTGTCTGAGGCCAGATTTGAGCCTAGGACCTCCCCTCTCTAGGCCCGGTTCTCAATCTACTGAGCTATCCAGCTGCCCCCTGGGTATTTCAAATGAAGAATTGTGAAATGAAGTGATAACTACTGCAGTATTCTTTCAGGGACTTTTCCCCTTCAAGTACGTCTAGAAACAAGAACGTGCCTTTGTCCAAGCTTTGTTTAGATCAAACTGTAGATTTTAAAATTAATATCGAGTATCTCCAAGTTTAATATTTATGAAGTTTATTATTAAACTAGAGGGGAGCTCACCTAAGCCATTCACGTGGGAAAAAAGAGAGATGGGGAGGAGAAAACTGAAACTATATACAAACGACATAAGGACGCACATATAGGAAAGGGAAAGGGAATTGTGGGAAACGTAGTCCAAGGGTTCAAGATTCTAATTAATACAAAGTCTCATGTTAATTTCCTGACCACAAAAGTGCCAGGATTTCTAGCTGAGTTCATGAGCTTATAAGATCACCAATTTATAGCTGGAAGGGTTTTAAGAGATCATTGATTCTGACCCGCCATTTTACATCTGAGGAAATAGAAAGGTTGAATGATTTTCCCAGACTCCCAACAGCCAGTATGTGTCTGAGGCAGGATTTGAAAACAGGTTTTCCTCATTTCTCATCTAACACTTTATCCACTCAGTAGGTTTTGCTTCCTCTCAGCAAAACTATAGCAGTGCAAAATGACTTCCCAGCTTTTCCCTTCTATACAGAAAAAGTCCCATCTCTGTTTGGTTAGTGATGCTTCAGTTATTGTCTTATAAGCAAAACAAGTCTAATTTTACTTCCTCTTGATAACCTTTCAAGTACTTGATAACTCATGATGGATGTATTATTGAACATTTAATTTCAATTTATTTGAATTGATTTATGCTTTCATAACTCCTGGGATAATGAATTTCATATATTTATTGTTTATCTTAAGATGTATCATGCAGAAGAAATTTGAAGTAAAGGAGAGACTTTTTGAAGTAGAAATACATTCCTTCATTCATTTATTCTTTGATATTTATTGAGTGCCTCCTGTGTACAAAAGACTATGGTAATGAGGTTATGGCTAAGCTTTTATTTCATGCTTACTGTGTGCCAGGTTCTGGGCAAAGCAGGGAGAAAATATAAATACAAAGAGAAAGAAAATCTCTTCATTCAAGTAGGTGTAAAGCAAGAGGGAGGGAGGAGGCGAGGGGAAAGATACTTGTGTGGAGATGAGGTAGAAAAATCTGGTCAGGAGAAAAGTGAGACATATTGGCTCAAGTATGTCATCTAAAAAGAGGTTCGTTGGAAGAATTCATCAATCTAGGAGGTGGCCATGTGGGTGACGGGATCTCCAGGGTGAGGAGCCTATTTGGGGGCAGGTGGAAAAGTCCAGCGAGTCAGGCAGAGAGCGGAGAGAGAAGTGAGATAAATATGAAGAAGAATGAGACACATTCCTTATCTTCAAGGTAATAATATATTAGGGGATGTAAGAAATCAATATAGTAAAAATATGCTACAATGCTCAAAACATCTATTATAAACTTAGTGCCAAATTCCTAATGTAATGATTTACACCAAAATAAAGAAATTACAGTGCACAAAATGTCATATTTTTTCCAGTGATTCTCTTTAAGTTTATTACTATTCATTATTCCTTTCATATGGACACAATGTCTTTATATTATATTAGTCTTTACTTTCTTTATTAGTCTTTATATTATATTAGTCTTTAATTTCTGCTTTTTCAATTTGCATTATTTCTTAAAGTTCCTTCCCAGTTTCTTTATATTTTTCATACTTGTACATCTTGTCTGCATTTGGAATTCTACATTAATAGGCCATAATTTATTTAATTTTTCTCCCGTTGTGGAACTTCGCTACTTCCAGTTAATAGCTATTATAGATAATAATGCTACGATATCACATATGTAATCTTTATCAAATTACTTACTACCTCTGGAAGGGAAGAGAGGAGGGAGAGAATCTGGAACTCAAAATTTTAAAACGAATGTTAAAATTGTTTTTACATGTAATTGGAAAAAATTTTTTAAAAGTTGGAAAAAAGTCACTTAAAAAAGGGATGCCATAAAAATATTGGAATGGAGAGCTTTTTTGTTTGTTTTTAATAATTATCTCTGAGCATAGGCTAGAATTAGATGATGGAATCATCAGGTCACAAGTCATTGCTACTTTTGAACCTTTTGTGAAAACAATCATATTGTTTTCCAAAAAGGTTCTACTCCTTTCCAATTTCCATGGCAATGAATGAGTAAACTTGTTTTTCCAAAAGTGATGCAGTTCAGTTAGATCAGGTTTATTCATAAGAAATGAAAGGGATATGCAGGTAGAGACATCTTAGGGGTTGATGAATATCCCAATGTAGACCTTATTCCAAAGGAATTCTACTGACTCTGATTACCTAAGATTGGTGTATTTACAAGTGGTTCCAGTTTTTGGTGCCAACCCTAGTATAAAATCCTGGAAAGGGCCAGAGCTTGTTGCATGAGATTCAGTTACCTGAAAGGAGTAGCTTCACCTTCCCAAAGAGTCTATCCTCATTCTACTCTTTTATCCCTACACTCTCACTCAATGGGCTCGAGTCAGGACTAAATTCACATCCAGCCTCAGGCATTCCTAGCTTTTTGAAGCTGGGCAAGTCACTTAACTCTGATGCTTGATGAAAGGATCCATTGGATCTATTGGGAAAGGAAATGACAAACCAAGCCAGTATCCTTCCCAAGAAAAGATCATGGACAAGCTATGATCCATGAGGCCATGAAGAGTTGGACACCACTGAAAACACCAAGCTCTCACTTTTTCAAAAGCCTCCTACTTGGCCTCCCTGTTTTAAGTCTCTCCCTACTCCATCCATCCTTTACTCATCTACCAAAGTGATTTTCCTAAGATATAAGTCTGACCATATCATTCCCCAACTTGATAAATTCCAATGTCTCTTTTTGTCTCTAGGATCAAATGTAAAATCTTTTGGATGATTTCAGAAACAACTGGAAAGACCTACGTGAAATGATGCAGAGAAAGAACCAGGAGGAAACTGTACACAGTAACTGAAATATTGTGGAATGGTCAAATGTGATCGATTTTGCTACTAACAGCAATACGATGATCCAGGACAATTCTGAGGATTTATAAAAAAGAATGCTATCCACCTGCAGAGAAATAACTCCTGGAGTAGAAATGCAGACGAAAACATGATTTATCATTTGTTTATTTGAGTATATGTTTGGGGGCTTTGGTTCTATAAGATTATTTGCTTACAAAAATGAATGATATGGAAATACGTTTTGCATGATAATACATGTGTAACCCAGAAAAAAATAAAAATAACATAAAATTCTTTGTCTGGCTTTTAAATCTCTTCATAGCATGTCCTTAAACTAGTCTTTCCAACTGTATGATGTAGTACATCTTTCATCACTATCCAGCCAAACTCACTTTCCTATTGTTCCCATTTCTAGGTCTTTGCATTGGCTATTCCCCATGCTTGGGATGCACTCTTCTTTACTTCTACCCCTTAGAATTCTTTTATTTCCTTCAAAACTATTCACGTATCAAGGTGATTTCAGAAAAACCTGGAAAGACTTACCTGAACTGATACAAAGTGAAGAGAGCAGAATCAGAAGAATATTGTACACAGAGACAGCAATATTTTTTGAGGAAAATTATGAATAACTTCAGTTATTCTCAGTAATGCAGTGGTCCAGGATAATCACAGACTCATGAAAATGCCTTCCTTCCTTCCTTCCTCCCTCCCTCCTTCCTTCCCTTCTTCCTTCCTTCCTTCCTTCCTTCCTTCCTTCCTTCCTTCCTTCCTTCCTTCCTTCCTTCCTTCCTTCCTTCCTCCCTCCCTTCTTCTTT
>NC_058132.1:67245205-67319140 GCF_016433145.1 Gracilinanus agilis
TTCCTTCCTTCCTTCCTTCCTCCTTGTGGGAACAGCATAAGAAGATTAGGGACTTCTAGCAAGTCACCCCAGTTTGCAAGGTCTCTGGGAAACCATAGCTTAGGAATTGCCAAACAGGTAGCCTGTTCCCTAGCATGAGAAAAACAAATATTGTATGTTCTTCCAAGAAAATTAGGGATGTATGAGTTCTGTGAGAAGAATATACAGTATTCTATACAAAGCTGGGTCATATGTTGACATGTTGAATTGACATGTTAAATTACCACCTATAGAAAACTCTGTTCAAAGCCACCTAAGTAATCTAAATCTGTTGTTTCCATCCTGTTAATCATTGACTTCCATTGTGATCGATCTAAACACTGCTTGATCCAACAATCTATAAATAGCTACTTAAAATAAATAAACTTTGTCACTGATTTGCAAGAGATTTCTGTAAGTCTCTCTATCAATTCAACCCTCCTGAAATCCCAGAATTGTTTCTCTTATCCCGGTTTGAGGACCCACAAGTAATTTGTAGAGCTGGCCATTATAGATCCTCATAACAAGGTAGGTATTATTTTTATTACCTCTATTTTACAGTTCAGGAAATTAAGGACTAGGGTCTCACAGCTAGTAAGTTTCTGAGGCTAGCTTGAACTCAGGTGTTCCAGACTCCAGGATGCACTGTACCACCAATGGCCTATGAAGACCATTAGGGATTAGTCAGTTCATTTCCTTCATTTTACAGAAGGAAGGGAAGCATAGGGAGTTGAATTGATTTGCTCATGATCACATAATTTATAAACAGCAGAACTGGGATTTGACCTTGGGTCCTCTGGCTTTAAATTCTGTGCTTTTCCCACTAAACCAACTTCTCTTCTCTTGTCTGGTCCCTATCCAGTGGAATGTCTTCTACAACAACCTCAACACATGGTTATAGAGCTTTCACTTAACACTTCCCATGATGGAGAACTTAACAGCTTTTGGACAGCTCTTGTAAAGAGGAAATTTTTCTTTATATCAAGAGGAGGCCCTTCTCCTCTTCCTCCTTTCCCTTCTCCCTCCTCTCCCTCTTCCCCCTCATTTCCCTCCCCCCCTCCTCCTTCTTCACTGTATTACAATGAAAAAATGAAAATCAATTCACATGGTTCTCCCTAAATAATCTTCCTTAACTTTTAAAAAATATACACGAGAGTATATAACCAATAACAATGAGATGATAAGAAAAATGTCCTTGAACATTACAGGTGGGGCGTAATTATCATCCTCAAAAGTCAGAATCATGTAAAAAACAGAATTCTTGTGTTTTATTCCATAGGTCTCGAGGACGCTAAAGGTGCCATAGTAACTTAATAAATGCTTATTGACTGACAGACTGACTAGTTTCCTCATCTTTAATAGGAAGGGATTTCATTAGATGGTCTTCCAGGTCTTTTCTAACTTGTTATTCTGTCACTGACTTAGTCTCATCCAGTTACAAATACAACCTCAAATTCCAAAAAGGGACAAAACAAAACAAAAAAAAGATTCCACTGAGCCACTTAGCTTCTCCTTCCATATGACAAATTATATTTTTTAAAAATGAAAACCACTGTCCTCCCCAGCACAACACTGAAAAAGTCTGAAAATCTGTACAATATGTAATACCTGTGTACCTACCATCTCCATGAAGTGGTGGGTTGGGGGTGTTTTCTTTTATCTCTTCCTTCTAGTCATGCTTGAGCTTTATAATTTTGTTAATCTGCTTTTGATTTTTGTTGTGTAATTATTCTTTTTATTTCCTGTGTATATTGTTTTCTTGACTCTCTTTACACCACTGTGCATCCGTTCATATAGATCTTTCCACACTTCTTTGTATTCATCACACACATTTTTTTTTTCCCCAGCACAGTAATTATTCCATTCCATTCATGGATCATTATTTGTTTAGCCATTTCCCAAAAGATGGGCATTTACTTTGCTCCAATTCTAAAATGTCAAAAAAAAGTGCTACTATCAATATTTTGATGTATATGGGAACTTTCTTCTTAATGATGGCTTCCTTGGGGAATAAGCCCAGCAATGGACTTTCTGGTTCAAAGGGTATGGAAGTTTTAGTCACTTTATTTGCATAATTCCAAATTTCCTTTCAAAATGGTTCTACTCTATGAAGACTATACCTCCATACCTGTGAGAGGTATATGACTTGCTTCTCTTCCATTTTTAATGGTATGATCTTTAATATTAAGGTTGCATATCATTTAGAATATGTTGTGGAATATAGTATAAGGGAGTAGTCTAAGCTGGATAGCTGGATGGTCTAGAAGTGGATAGAGTGCTGGGCCTGGGGTCAAGAAAACTCATTTTCTTGAGTTCAAATCTGGTCTCAGATATTTACTAGCTGGGTAATCTGTTTGCCTCAGCTTCATCATCTGTAAAATGATGGAGTAGGAAATGACGAACCACCCCAATATTTTTGCCAAGAAAATCCCAAATGGGATCACAAAGAGTCAGATGTGACTGAAATGACTGAACAACAGTTGGTCTAAGCCTAATTTTTTCAGACTGATTCCTAGTTTTCCCAGAAGTTTTTTTTTAACCAAATAAGGATTTTCTCCTAGGTAATTTATATTTTCCATTTTATCAAACATTGAATCATTGAGTTCTATTATTTCTGATTCTCCCCTATCTAGTCTGTTCCTTTGATCTCATTCTATTATTTACCCAATACCAGATGGTTTTGATGACTGCTCCTTTATAATATAGTTTGAATTCTGGTGTGCTACTTTTATTTCATCTCTACCTCTTTCCATCATTTCCTTCAATATTCAAGATCTTTTGTTTTTTTCCAGATGAATTTTGTTATTTTGTCAAGTTCTGAAAAATATCCCCTTGGTAGTCTAATTGGCACAGCATTAAAGGTGTAAAATAACTTTGGAAATATTGTCATTTTTATTATATTGACATGGTCTAGCCATGAACACTGAGCAGTCCTCCTGTTATATAAGTTGTTCTTTATTTCTTTAAACAACACTTTGTAATTGACTCTATAGATTTTTTTTGGTGTTTGGCAGATTGATCCTCAGATACTTTATGCATTTTATAGTTACTTAGAATGAGATTTCCCTTTCTACTTTTGCTTCTTGGGTTTGTTATTATGCAGACACACTGTTGTTTTTTTGAGGCTTTATTTTGTGGCCTGCAACTTTGTTTAAGCTATTAATTGTCTTGATTAATGTCTTTACTGATTAGAAATTTTCAAGTATAACATATCATCAGCAAACAGAATTTTACTCCTTTTTACTTATGTCTTTAATTTCTTTCTCTTGTCTTATTACTTTTACTAGCATTATCAGAACTATCCCAAATAATAGTGGGGAGAATGGATATCCTTACTTCATTCCCATATTTATTGGAAAGAGTTCTAGTGTATTCCCATTGCATATGATGCTTACTTTTGATTTTAGGTAGATGCCTTTTATGATATTAAAAAAAAAGTCCCCCTATGCTTCTATTTTGTGGAGGTTTTAGCATACAAGGGTTTGTGTTTTGTGAAAGGCTTCAATTGTTCTTCAAATGTCTACTTCAATTGAGATGATCATGTGGTTTTTGATGTTTTGATTTTAAACGTGATTAAAGATGCCTATTATCACCACTATTATTTAATATTGTACTAGAAATGCTAGCTTTAGCAATTAGAGAAGAAAAAGAAATAGAAGGAATTAAAGTAGTCAACAAGGAAACTAAACTATTACTCTTTGTGAATGAGATGTTGGTATACTTAGAGAATCCTCAAAAATCAATTAAAAAACTACTTGAAATAATAACTTTAGCAAAGTTGCAGTGTACAAAATAAACTCACACAAATCATCAGCATTTCTATGTATTTCCAAAAAAAGCTCCCCAGCAAGAGTTAGAAAGAGAAATTCTATTAAAAATCGGTCTAAGACAGGAGGTCCTAGGTTCTAGACAGGAGGTCCTAGGTTCAAACCCGGCCTCAGCCACTTCTCAGCTGTGTGACCCTGGGCAAGTCACTTGACCCCCATTGCCCACCCTTACCAATCTTCCACCTATGAGACAATACACCGAAGTACAAGGGTTAAAAAAAAAATCAGTCTAGACAATATAAAATTCTCGGGATCTATTTGCCAAGACAAATGCAGGAATTATATGAACACACTTACCGAACGCTTTTCACACAAATAAAGTTAGATCTAAACAATTTGAAAAACATTAATTGCTCATGGGTAAGCCAGGCTAATATAATAAAAATGACAACCCTACCTAAATTAATTAACTTATTCAGTGCCATGCCGATCAAACTAATAAAAACCTATGTTTTAGAACTGGTAAAAGTAATAACAAAATTAATCTGGAAGAACAAAAGATCAAGAATATAAAGGGAACTTATGGAAAAAATGTGAAGGACAGTGGCCTAGTGGTATCAGACTGTACTATAAAGCGATAATCATCAAAACAATCTGGTACTGGCTAAGAAATAGAATGGTGAATCAATGGAACAGATTAGGGGAAAATGCCTCAGCAATCTAGTGTTCAATAAACCCAAAGATCCCAGCTTCTGGGGTAAGAACTCAACAAAAACTGCTGATAAAATTGGAAAACAGAATGGCAAAAATTAGGTTTAATCAATATCTCACATCTTATACCAAGATAAGGTCAAAATGGGTATGTGATTTAAACATAAAGAGTGATATTATAAGTAAATTTGGGGAATGTAGAATAGTTTACCTGCCAGATCTATGGTGAATTTATGATCAAACAAGAGATAGAGAGCATTACAAGGTGTAAATGGATAATTTTGATTTTATTAACTTAAAAAGGTTTTATACAAGAAAATTCAATGTAACCAAGATTAGAAGGGAAATAATAAACTGGGAAAAAAATTTTATGACAAATTTCTCTGACAAAGGTCTCATTTCTCAAATATATAAAGAACTAAGTCAAATTTATAAGAATCCAAGTCATTCCTCAACTGATAAATCATTAAAGGATATGAATAGTAGTCAGTTTCCAGATGAAAAAATCAAAGCTATCAATAATCATATGAAAAAATGTTCTAAATCCCTCTTGATCAAAGAAATGCAAATTAAAACAATTCTGAGGTACCACCTCTCACCTATCAGATTGGCCATTATGACAGTAAAGGAAAATGATAAATGTTCGAGGGAATGTGGCAAAATTGGGACACTTAATGCATTGCTGATAGAGTTTTAAACTTATCCAACCATTCTGTAGGGCAACTTGGAATTACGCCTAAAGGGCTGAAAAGAATGCATACCCTTTGATCCAGGAATGCCAATAGAAGGTCTGTATTCCAAAAAGATTGATCATGATTAAATATGTTGATTCTTTTCCTAATGGCAAACTATCCTTGTGTCTCTGGTATAAATCACGCTTGATTATAATGAATGAGTTCTTGGATAAATCACTATAGTCTGTTTGATGGGATTTTATTTAAAGGTGTTGAGTCAATATTCATAAATGATATTGATTTTAAGTTTTTTTCTTTCTGTGTTTTATATTTTCTTGTTTTTAGTATTGGGATTCTACTTGTCTCAGAAAGGGATGCTGGTAGGATGCTTTACTTCTCAATTTTTGAGGATAATTTGTGAAGTATGGATAGTAACTGTTCTTTAAAAAATTGATATAATTTTCCTTTGAATCCATCAGGACCAGGAATGTTTTTCTTTGGCAGTTCCTTTATAGCTAGCTCTATTTCCTTTTCTGAGATTGGATTATTTAATATCTCTATCTGATCATCTTGTAGTTTGGATATTTTATATTTCTGAAGGCATTCCTTTATTTCTTTTGTGTTCTTGTTTTTTTCTTTTGGCATATAACTGCATAATATATTCTGATTGTTCTTTTTATTTCCTCTTGTTTTGTTGTGAACCTCATTAATTTGCTATTTCATTAATTTGATTTTTTGTTTTCATCTTTTTAATCAGATTAACTATGGGTTTATCAATTTTATTAGTTTTTCCAAAGAACTAGATTTTAATTTCACTTATCATTTCTATGCATTTTGTTTCCAATTTATTTATTTCTCCTCTAATTTTTAATATCCCCTCTTTTGTGCTTTTAGGTTTATTTGTTGGTATTCTCATTTTTAAATACATATTTAATTCATTAATCCTTTCTTTTTCTATTTTTTTAATTAATGTTTTAAGGTTATACTTTTTCCAGTGAGGATTGTTTTCACTGTATCCTAGAAATGTTGGTATTGTTGTTTCATAATTATAATTTTATTTTACATAGTAGTTATTAACTTTTTATGATTTCTTCTTCAATTCACCAATTATGTAAGATTTCCTTGTTAAGTTTCCTTATGGATTTGTATCTTTTTTTGTTTGTAGTCCCTGAATCTGTTGCTATTTTTTTATGGCAATATGGTCTCTAAAGGATGTATCAACACTCTAAAGGCTGTATCAATAACAAAATACAAGTTTTATATACTTGTTTGTAATATTTCTGTGCCCTAGTCCATGGTCAATTTTTAAAAAGTTTCATGTAGTGCTGAGAACATGCATATTCTTTTACAGTCCTGTCAAGAAGATGCCATAAATCTTTTAACTCTACTTTCTCCATCAAACTCTAGTTTGTTTAGTTATAAAATTTCTGTTTTGTTTATCTTTTGGTTAAATTTACCTGAAATTGAGGATAATGAAGTTTTCTGTTACTATTATGTTACTATGTCTTCCTATAACTCACATGTTTCTTTTACAAATTTGGATATGAAGGCATTCAGAACACATAAGTTTATTAGTGATATTGCTTTGTTATCTATGGGTCCTTTCAGCATAATAGAGTTTTCTTTCTTTCTTTCTTTCTTTTTTTTTTAATCCTTGCTTTCTGTCTTAGTATCAGTTCTGAGATAGAAGAGCAGCAAGGTCTAGGCAATTTGGGGTTAAGTGATTTGCTCAGCTTAGCTAGGAAGTGACTGAAATCAAATTTGAATCCAGGACTTCCCATCTTTAGTGCTACCCACTTGCCCCTCTAACATAGTTTTCTTGTTTATCCCTTTTTATTTTTTTAATGTTTGGTTTTTCTTGATCAGATAGCATGATTACAACTCCTGTTTCATTTGTATTCTGCTTGATGCAATGGTAGATTTCCTTCCATGCCCTCAGTTTTATATTGTATATATCTTTATTTTAAATGTGTTTTTTGTAAGAGATAACTTGTAGGGTTTTGTTTTCTTATTTAGTCTGTCCTTTTTTCATTTTATTAGAGTATTTAAACCATTCACATTTAAAGTTATAGGTAGGGTTATGTTTTCCTCCATCTCTCTCTAATATTGCATTTTCCAATAATATTTTCCCCTCCTCTTCTGTTGAAAACATAGTACCGTATTCCTTCAGTTACATTGCCTTAATCTTTTTTAAGGTGGTCCTCTTCTTACTACCTCACTTTCCTTTACCATTATTTCCTCTTCTCATTATTTATCCCTTTCCCTCAGAAATTTTGCACCATTTAAGATAAAGCATTTCTCCTATTATTAATGATTTAGAGAATTATTTCATGTAATTTTTTTATACAGTATTAATTCTAAGATGGAGCTAAAGGTTAAAAAAAAAAAGGCCTGCTTTAGTCTCAGCCTCATCTCTTTGTCTATTTTCTCCTTCTCTGCATTCTTGGCAGGTCTTTTGGACTCCTCACAGACAGAGTACAGTGTAGAGAGTGAGGCCTTGGGTTCTTTCCACTGAGCCCATTTGCTAACTGTATGACCCTGTGCAGGTCATTTAACCTCTGTCTATCTTAACTTCCTCTTCTGTAAAATGGGGATAATAATAGCATTTACCTTCCCAAGGATGATCAAATAGGATAATACTTGTAGAATGCTTTGTGAACCTTTTGTTGTTGTTGTTCAGTCATTTCAATAGTATCAGATTTTTCATGGCACCATTTGGGATTTTCTTGGTAGGGACACTGGAGTGGTTGGCCATTTTTCTTTTCCAGCTCATTGACAGATGAGGAAACTGAGGCTAACAGAGTAAAGTGACTTGCCCAGGATCACAAAGCTAGAAAGTGTTTGAGGCCAGATTTGAACTGGGGAGCTCCTGACCCCAGGGCCCATACTCTACCCACTGAGCTACCTTGCTGCTCCTTAGAGTTTTTTTTTAAATTCACATTTTCCTTTTTATTGGTAAATTGGAGCATTCTTTCATAGGGTGGTTAACAATTTACAATTTTTCTTTTCCTAACTGTATTACGTGACCTTTGTCTTCTTATCTTTAGGAGGTGAACTTTTTCTTTTTCTTATTTTTTTTAAACCCTTATCTTCTGTCTTGGAGCCAATACTGTGTATTAGCTCCAAGGCAGAAGAGTGGTAAGGGTAGGCAATGAGGGTCAAGTGACTTGCCCAGGGTCACATAGCTGGGAAGTGTCTGAGGTCAGATTTGAACAACTTTTTCTTTTAAAAGATGTTTTAGTAATTTTTTTGTGATTTTATATCATTGTTACTTCCCAGCCTCCCTCTCTCCCCTCTCTTCTGCTCATGGAATCTTTCCTTATAGCAAAGAAAAGCAGCCAAATAAGACAGATTATTTCACCAAAAGCATCTGACAGTAGATGTAAAATTCTAGCAGTGTATGCAAAATTCTATATGTAGAATCCACTACCTCTCCACCAAAAGAAGGGGGGTATATTTCATCATCAGCTTTTGGGAATCAAAATTGGTCATTGCATTTAATCTGCATTTTAGCATCTTCATTTGCATTAATTTAGTCATGAATATTTTTATATTCCTTTCGTCTCCACTGCATTGCTTTGATGAGTCATCCAGATTTTCTCTGAATTCTTCATATTCACCATTTCCTATCCTGTGATAATATTCCATTGTATTCATGTACAACACTTTGTTCAACCATTCTCCAAAGGATGGGCACCCACATTATTTTTAGTTTTCTGCTGCTACCAAAAAGCTGCTGTTATGAATATTTACTAATAAATGCTTTTTGATATTTGGGTCTTTTCCTCTTTGTCTTAAGTCACTGTGGGATATTTGTGGACATGACTACTCAGTGACTTTTCTCACATAATTCCCAATTGATTTTCAAAATATTCGAACCAATTCACAGCTCCAATAGTGTATCTGTGTGCCTGCCTTCCCACAGCCCCTCCAGCATCCACTATTTCTGTCACCAATTAACTTCGCCAATTTGATGCCTCTGACATGAAAGCATAGAATTATTTAATCTGTATTTCTTTCATCATTACTGATTTGAAGCACCTTTATATGGTTGTTGACAGTTTCTTTCATTTTCTAAACTTCATTGGAAACTTAACCTTTTTAAGGTTAGGGAAGACTTACTGACTGATCTTGGTTGATAATAATGTCAAATCTCTTTTTATCTCTTGCCACCAATGGCATTACTACCCCTACCACCACAGCAGACCCCTTAACCTCCTATTTCACCTAGAAGACTAAGTTCTGGGGTAGCTGGGTAGCACAGTAGATAAGAGTGCCAGAGATGGAGTTGGGAAGACCTGGATTCAATTCGGACACTTCATTAGCAAATCACTTAATCCCAATTACCTAGCTCTTGCCACTCTTCTGTTTTAGAACTGACACTAAGAAAGAAAGAAAGGGTTTTTTTTTTTAAACCCTTGTACTTCAGTGTATTGTCTCATAGGTGGAAGATTGGTAAGGGTGGGCAATGGGGGTCAAGTGACTTGCCCAGGGTCACACAGCTGGGAAGTGGCTGAGGCCGGGTTTGAACCTAGGATCTCCCGTCTCTAGGCCTGGCTCTCACTCCACTGAGCTACCCAGCTGCCCCAGAAAGGGTTTTTTTTAAAAAAAGAAAATTGAATTCATCAGACTCCCTTGTTTCCGACCTCTATTCCTTAAACCTAAATACTATTAGTTTTTCTCCTTTTTAACATGAAAGAAAAAGAGACATCTACCTTTCTCATTAAGTTTAATCTCTCTAATAATAATGGTTGGTATTTAAAGAACTTAAAGATTTGAAAAGCAATTTACGAATATTATTTCATTTGATCCACACAACAGCTTTAGGAAATAGGCACTATTATTTTCCCTATTTTATAGATAGAGAAACTGAAGCAGACAGAGGTTAAGAGCCTTTCCAGGGTCACACAGCTTATAAAAAGTCTGAGGTCAAATTTGAATTCAGGTCTTTTTTTTTTTTTTAAACCCTTACCTTCCATCTTGGAATTAATACTGTGTATTAGTTCCAAGGCAGAAGAGTGGTAAAGGCTAGGCAATGGGAGTTAAATGACTTGCCCAGGGTCACACAGCTAGGAAGTATCTGAGGCTAGACTTGAACTCAGGTCTCCCATCTTTAGGCCTGGCTCTCAATCCACTAAACCAACAAGTTACTTCCAGAACTCAGATCTTCTTGACTCTACACTGTGTAAATGGAATTGGCTCACCAGACTTTAGCCACCAGAAATAATGTCACCCCACCCAACTTAGAATTAAGTGGGAAGGGGGAGGTCCATGACCCACAGGTGATAGTAAGTGACAAATTAAAAACAAGGTACTGCCCTTTGGGCAGTCCAAAACAGTGTTGAGGCTGCCATTTGTCCACTTGAAATTGTAGGTGGATGCAGGAAGTGACGAAAGCTGCTATCTTTTAAATATGCTGGTAACTTCCTGTGGAAGGAGTTGGTGCTTTCAACTTGGTGTTGAAGGATCTCTGGTGAGACCTCAGACAGCTTCCCCTTGAATTGTCATGTGGCTAAGTTAGGCTGACTCTCTTTCTCTTCCCTTGGCGTTTCTGGAGGCTCTAGCCTCAAGGAGGCCTGTCTTCTTAGAGGAGGCCTTGTAGCTAAAAACCTTGTTAAATTCACCTCTATGCCACTCTGCTGGGGCCTCTAAATTCCTACCTGGTTTGGGCCTCAAGTCCAGGCCAGAGTTTCTCTCTCTAAAATTTTCCCTACCTTCAACCTTCCTAATTGTAAATAAACCACTATAAAAGTCATCCTGACTTTGGTCTATTTTATTTTGAAATCGAGTTAATCGATTTCTGGCGACCATACCTTAAAATATCTAGTTTCCCCTCTTACAACACTTAGTGCTCTTTCCACTATGCTACCTAGTTGTCTCCTGCAGTCTATGCTTTTGATCTTTTCCTCTCTTACTTTGTTCTAGACTTTGTTGAAGGGATTCTCTCTCTCTCTCTCTCTCTCTCTCTGTCTCTCTCTCTCTCTCTCTTTCTCTCTCTCTCTCTCTCTGTCTCTCTCTCTCTCTCTCTCTCTCTCTCCCTTCCTCCCTCCCTCCCTCCCTCCTTTTCTCCCTCCTTTTCTCCCCCTTCTCTTCTCTCTCTCTTGTTCTCGCTCTCTTTCACACATCTTCAATCTTTCACCATTTTTTTCCTCCACTGCCTTAGTTCTCCTTTATTCTATATCACCATCACTAACTATTCAAGTCTGTTCAGCCCACCTCTTTTTCCCCTTCCTTTGCTAAGCTTCTGGAAAAGTAATTTACAATTAGAAATCAGATTAAAGGCAATGACTAATCCTGGTTTCAGACAACTGATGGTGGAATTCACCTCTTGGTAGAGAGGTGGTAGACTATAGGCACAGCACTGCATAAGCTAGTAGACATGATTGATCATTGTAACAGATGGTTTTTCTTAATTTCTTTTCTTTCTTTCTAGGCAAAGTTCTATGGGGGTGTTGATAGTAGCTGGGAAGTGCCAGTGGTGTGAAAAACAAAAAAAGTATCAGTAAAACATTTTTAAAAATGATCTAAACCTAATGGTAGTAATTTCTTGCTACCCTCTCAATCTTGCCTTTGAGCTTACACTCAAATCATTTTACTGAAACTGCTCTCTCCAAGATCATTCATGTCACCATCAAATCTAGTGACTTTTTCCTAGTCCTTAATCTCCTTAACTGTTCTATGGATTTTTAAGCCTGTTGATCATCCCTTCAGAATGTATCCTCTGTTTTCCTGGCTTCAGAAACATCTCCTCATTCTCCTTTCTCTAATGATCCCTACCCAATCTCCTCAATGGAGGTGCTTGCCTGAGCTCTGTCCTCTGCTCTTTCCTCCTCTCTCTCTCTCCTCTCTTCCTCGGAGGTCTCATAACTTCTCATAGTTTCAATTACCCCCTCTGTATGGATGACTCTCAAATCTCTCTTAGCTCTAGGCCCCCATCTCCTACTGCCTACAACTATCCTTATCAGGTCTGTATTCTAGCCAAAATGAAAAGCTCTATGGTCCTGATGCATATTCTGTAGTCTTACCACCTCCTTTTTGCATATGCTGCACCCTATGCTAAGAATGTGCTCCCTTCACTTTTTTTAACTGTTGAATTCCTATTTGATCCTGGAGATGTTAAGGAGCTATTAGAATTTACTGAGTATGAGGGTAACAAGAAGCCCAGGTAGGTTGAGTAACTATGGATCATAGATTTAGTGCTGCAAGAGGCTTCAAACACCATCTAATTTAAGTCTTTTATTTTTCTGATGAAGAAAATGGAGCATAGGAAAGTTTTTTTGCCCAAAGTCATACAAATAGGAAGAGTCACACTTAAGATTTGAACCTAAGTCCCTCAACTCCAAACATAGGGCTCTTTCTGCAAGCTGAGTTCTTTTGCTTGTATTTCTATTATAATTAAAATGGGAGTAGCAATGGTTGTGCCAGCCACCTGTCAGGGTCTGTGACTTGGACTAAAGTAGTATCACAAAAGAATTAAATTACTTGGTTAATGCCAAAAGCAATAGGCCCTTTCATTTGATCTATTTAAGGGAAGATCTCAAGGCTTAACTGGAAATACCCAAGAGAGTAAGAGGAAGGTTCAACCAGGGCAAGAGTACGAGCAGTCTGTATTGGAGCTGGGACTGCAGGCTCTGAGGTAAGCCAGGAAGGGGAAGGGAATGGATATAATCAAAGATGCTATTAGTTGCCCAAAGCTTGTGGCTCTGTGGCCCAATGAGAGGCTACTGCTAGGACTTGGTGAATGGACATATCAAGTGCCCTTTCTGAGGCTCCTGGACTTCAGGGCAGCTCCCTCAGCTCTGGGGCAATGGTACCTCTGGGCTCTGAGTGGGTCAGAGAGGGATGCTCAGGTGAGTCTGAAGAGCTTCCTTGCACTGAGAACACAGGTAAGGAGACTTTAATCACCTAGGAAACTAAGGTTTTTTTAAACATTCACTAAAAAACTTAGAGGTTGAAATTCTCTCTCCAGATTCTTCCCTGCCCATTGAGAAGGCAAGAAATATGATACATATTATATAGATGAAGTCAATGCAAAATGTATTTCCATATTAGTTATATTGCAAAAAAGATAACTAAACAAAACTAGAAAAATAATGGAAAGAAAATGCTTGAATCTGCACTCAGAGTTTATCAGTTCTTTCTCTGGAAGTAGGGAGCATTTTTCATCTTGAGATGAAACTAGAAGTTTCTAGCCCAGAATAGAAGATTCCAGATGTGAAGGCTTTCAGAGAGGAGGCAGAGCATGGCTACAAGCTAGATTGCTTGTTGGACAGAAAGACTAGATCACAGAAATCTCTCTCTCTCTCTCTCTCGCTCTCTCTCTCTCGCTCTCTCTCTCTCTCTCTCTCTCGCTCTCTCTCTCGCTCTCTCTCGCTCTTTCTGACTGTCTGCCTGCCTGCCTATCTATCCATCTATCTATCATCTATCTATCTACCCATCCATCTGTCCATCTATCCATCCATCCATCTATCCATCTGTCCATCCATCCATCCATCCATCCATCCATCCATCCATCCATCCATCTGTCTATCTGAGTGACATATGTGAAGGTCCTCTAATCCAAGCCCTGCCTGAAGTCTCCTCTACAATGGCCTTGACAGGTGGTCAAGTGGACAAGAGATGGGAAGCTTATTATCCAACAAGACACCCCCATTCTACTATTGGGCAGCTCTCATTGGTAGAAAATTCTAGGTGTGGTACAGTAAAATAGAACCCCAGATTTTAGATTCAAAAGACCTTAGTTCAAATCCCAGTTCTAACACTCACTGAGTTCCTTTTCTGTAAAATGAGAAGGTCTGATTACATGACCTCCGAAGTCCCTTCACACTTGAAATTTAAGTTCTTTCTCATAATAGGCCAAAATCTGCCACTGCATAACTTTAATTCATTGGTCCTACCTCTGTTACTGTCACACACTCTGTGTGATCTTTGCTGAGGATAAACTGCTACCACATGGACACCAAAGAACTCTATCCAAGGGTAGCATACATAGGGAGCTTGAAGCACTGAGTTCATGAAACCCCAAGTTAAGGATGATGATGGGGATGGCATAGATTTCTATTGTTGTTCAGTCATTTTTAGTTGTGTCTGACTTCGTGACCCCATTTGGGAATTTCTTGGCAAAGATACTGGAGTGCCATTTCCTTCTCCAGCTCACTTTGACAGATGAGGGAACTTAGGCAAATGGGGTTAAATGACTTGCCCAGGGTCACACAGCTAGGAAGTGTCTGAGGCCAGAGTTTGAACCCAGGTCCTCTCATCTCCAGGCCTGACTCTCTACCTACTGAGTGACCTATCTGTCCCTGTCTTGGTATTCATTCTAAGACAGAAGAGTGGCAAGGGCTAGGAAGTTGGGGTTAAGTGACTTGCCCAGGGTCACACAACTAAGAAGTATCTGAGGCCAGATTTGAACCAAGTTGCTCCTGACCCCAGATAATGATAGAGACAGATAGACAAAAAAAGACAGTTAGGTGGATAGCAACCAGACAGATAAATAGAGAGCTCAATAAGCAAACAGACAGGACATTTATTTAGTGCTTAGTATATCCTAGGCCTAATAGCGCTAAGGCAGAAGTTAGGCAGATTAATGGGAACTGGGGCTACATCTGGAGGTTTTCCCAGAGGGTAAGCAGGGTGGACTCGAATGAACCAATTTGTCATGTTTGTGAAATATTAAACCCTTATTTTCTATCCTAGAATCGATACTAAGGCAGAAGAGAGAGAAGGACCAGGCATTTGAGGTTCAGTGACTTGGCCAGGGTCACACAGCTAAGACAATGTCTGAGGTTAGATCTGAACCCAAGTCCTGCTGATTCCAAGCCTGATGCCCTATCCACTGGACTAGCTAGTTGCCCTTCGACTTTACATTTTAAACTTGAGACTGGGTTGAGAGGAACCCATGCCAGGGCTCTGGGAGGCAGGACCCAGAAGAGTTCTTGGGGATTGATGACTACCAGTCTGTCTTTCCTCCTGCTGTGCCTAAATAGGGGCAACTATTTGTACGTATTGGAAACTGCCTTGTCCTACAGACTGCCACAACACCAACCCTTCATGCCTAGGGGCATTGGCATTTATCCTTTACATGTGCCAGTGTGTGATCCTGAGGGCTCAGTGGGATAATGGACTGAAAATCAAAATGCCAGCTTTCATTCTCAGTGGTGGTGCATTGCAGTGGGTCTGTATGTCAGCAGAGTGGGAGCAGGTCAGGGAATTCTTTTGACCATTCCATGAGTCCTTTGAAAAGAATTTGAAATGTATCTAGCAAGCTGGAAGGTGGGAGGGTGTGTGTGTGTGTGTGTGGGGGAATGGGGAAGTTTGGTGGGTGGGAGTCTGGGGGATACAGAAAAGGATCTCTGAAATCCCAGCTCCGGAATCCTCAGGTCTTTCCTTGGTATGGGACCAGAGAGCACTTTAGAAAATGAGATCTGGGGGCGAGAAGCAGAAGACAAGCTGTACATCCTTTATTAAGTTTCTCAATCATTGGGCCAAATGGGTGATAAGAAGATGGCTTAGACTTGGCAGGCAAACGGCAGAAAGTTATCTCTCCAGAGGAAAAAACCAGGACAATCTCGTTTTTTTCCTTTATCGCTATGGCTAGGGAGCAGGAGAAAATGGACAATTATCTATTCTCCTCAAGACCTCTCTTTTCATTTTCATAGAGGCCTTGGGAGGGTGTGTGTGAGTCATCCTTCCAAGAGCTTCAGAGACAGGAGGCAGACTCCAGGAGCCTAATCTGAAATCACAGCCAGCTATAGTTACTCCTCTAAATTTATCCCTCCTTTCCCTTTCCACCCTTCAAGATTCCTCCCTCTACCCCCACCGCTGCCATGTGTCTATACTGGCCACTCCAGGGTTTCATGAGAGAAAATCACCACCTTTGGTAAGTTCTCAGGATGGATGGGGGAAAACAAAGCTGATCGTAGGGAGCTTCCAGGGTTATTGGGTGACCCAGGGCAGGTGGAAATGAAAATATACATGAACAGGAATAATAAAGATAGAACACATAGCCAAGATACCAGTATTTATTTTGCTCTTGAAGTAGAAGCCTTACCCATGCTCCTTGTGAGTTTGATAGATTCTGATTTGCACACATGCATGATGGGAATATAAGATTTTCTCTCTGGGGCTGGCTAGCTCCTCTCCCCCACCTCACTCTCAAATACTGGGTAATACAGACAGCACCCTATAAATTTAAAACTATATTTCATGAGCGCCCACCAGTGTGGCTACCTTTAATAGTCAGCCATTTGATGCAATGAAGTAAAATAGCATCGTATGAACAGTAGCAACAAAAGCTTCCTCTCCCCATGAACCTAGGATACATTCTGCCACAAATACGCACCCCTTCAGTTGGAAGAGCGGATACACATTGCTACTACTCTTACCAGAGTAGGGGAGTTGTAGAAAGAAAAACGTAGGGAACGTATGTGGGCGAGACGACTCATACTTTTATTACTGTAGATACATGCTTTTTGCCCTGGACAGAGCATCTTTGATGGTCAGGTTGTTCAGATGAGTTGCCTGGGTCTCCTTCTGACCACTGAGAATGACTCTCTACCCTGCAGTTGAACTCTTTATTTATTTATTTTTTTAACCCTCACCTTCAGTCTTAGAATCAGTACTGGGTATTGATTCCAAAGCAGAAGAGCGGTAAAGATTAGGCAATGGGGATGAAGTGACTTGCCCAGAGTCCCACAGCCAGGACATGTCTGAGGCCAGATTTGAAACCAGGACCTCCCGTCTCTGGGCCTGGCTCTCAATCCACTGAGCCACCCAGCTGCCCCTGAACTCTTTGGATTTGTCTTCTGAGCATGGCCTTTCCCACTGGTCAATTTGCTTTGTTGCAAGATGTCATTGCTAATCAGGGAGAGGAAGAAATCTCTCTCACTGGACTCTGGAAAAGATGTGAGGTAAAAGGCAAAGGAAGATTTCTGTTTTAGAGTTGGGTTCTTCCTTCATAGCTGGCACTCTTTCATTATGGAGATGAATTTTTCAATGGAAACTTGTGATAAGACCAGGCTTTGCCCTATTTCCCAGAAATAAGGAGTAGATTTTCCTAATGGGCAATAATGTACCTGGGACTCAATTGACCACAACCACGTTCTTGCTTAGCCACCTAAGAGCATTAAAAAGTCCCACTCATGTAGAGCCAGTATGCCTTCAACCTGTGTATGTTTAAAGACTTTTGGAGTCATCTCAAGTGCCCTGCTAACCAAATGGGCTTCCACGTATAGATAAAGAAGGTCTGCATCCAGAGAAATGAAATGCCCCTGTATTTTGGTGTATATCATTGCTAGAGCAAAGTAAACTTCATTTTATTAACTGTATTTATTCATAGATGCCTGAACTCATCTACTAGATTTTGAGGCCATATTTGCTTCTGTTGTTACTGTTTTATCTAATTGTGCTCAAGATCTTTGAGTTTTCTTCTTTCTGAAATCTTTGGTGTCTTCAGCTCCACCCCCATCTCCTTCTTTCTAAAATCTTTAGTGCCTTCATTCTACCATTCCACACTTTATTTTCCTTATCATTCACTTCCTGACTCCCTTCCCTCTGATTGTAGTTCCTCTGGGGACTGCATCTCAGTCTCTCAGCCTTCTGCCATACTGGGAAATTCACAATTCACCAGCCTAGGTCTCTGTACTCTTTAGGATCACTAGCCTAGGTTTCTACACTCTTTGGGATCAGGACTGACCCCACCTTAATGTTATGCTCTTTCCCTCAGGACTGGTGGAGTGCTGCACAGTCAACCATATGCAAGGTGTCCTATCCAACTCCTTCTGTTCCTCAGTTCTCTGGCATGGCACCAGAGGTTCAGAACTTTGCAGCTTTGGTGCTTCTGAGTTGTGTCCCCTATGAATTGGGATAAATCCCTTCACCTCAAGAGATCTCAGTTTCCTAATCTGTAAAATGATCCGTTTTGACTAGATAATCCCTAGCCCTCTTCCAGCTCTAAATTTATGATCATGGACTTTAAATGTTATAGAAAGTGCTTTGTAAACAGTGAAAAGCTATGTAAGTAAAATGGGGAACTGGCCAATAAGGACCCAGTCTTTAGAGCATGAACATTATCCATGGTAAGCCTGCTTCTGGAAGTGTATGATGGATGGGTTCTTTCCTTCCCTAATTCAGAGTATGCATAGGTATTTTCTGCCCATCTTCTGTCAGCTAACTGCCCGGAGATGAAAAGCCTTTTAAGTTGTCTGGGAAGCTAGAACCGAGTGTACATACAAGACTCCAGTAGACAGAATTTTTCTCTTTCCTGGTAGCTAATGAGGTAAATGGGTACCAGAGATGGAATAGAACCAGTCATAACTTTGTGAGTTTTAAAAGATTAGAAGAAAGCACCAGAGGACTTGGCAGAGCCTGCTGGTAGCTGTACTTAGCAATAAATTTTGGTCAGGGGAAATGTTTTCGTAACTGTCACTTCACGTCTGGATTCACTCTGTTCAGGGATCAATGTGCTCTTGGTTTGGGATTTTATTGAATTTTGGATCTTGCTATTTGATATGAAGAAGGATGGCTAGGTGGGGCCATAGTGTATAGAGTGCTGGGCTTAGAGTCAAGAAGACTCATTTTCCTGAGTTCAAATGTAGCCTCAGACACTTACTAATTGAGTGAACTAATTAATATTAACTGATGACATTTAGGTGGAGGTTTGTGAGCTATGACACTAAGAGTTAATTAGTTAATGAACTATATAATATCAAAATAATATGACTTGCCTTCTTGGGGGAGCAGGAAAGGAGGAAAGGTAGAGAGTGAAAAATTAGATTTTTGGAAATCGCTAATGTGAAAATGTGTTTCTTTTGGATAATCATATTTATTATAATTTATTATATTTATAACAAATAATATGTATTATATTGTTACATATATTAGATTATGCTATATATAAAAATGGTAAGTTAAAAAAAGAGAAGAAGTAGAGCTAATGGTAATCATATCAAAAAAGAAAGAAGGAAAAGAACATTAATGAATCATTTAAAAATACAGATAAGAGAGCAAAAAAAAAATGTAGAATGAGATCCAGACAAGCAAAGCAGTGTCGGAACTACTGTGTTAAATTTGAAACATATTTTTAAAAAGCTGTATGTAATCCATAATTTAATATGTAGTCCTCTTCTTTCTTTTCTTTGATTCATGCTTGTTAATGCTTATCAAGTCATAATAATAAAAGAAAAAAATTAAAAATTTAGTTGATTGAATTCAACCCATAAATAAAAAGAATACCCACTATAACCCATCCCACAAGGGGTTATTCGGCATCTTCTTGAAAATTCCCTCCAAGGTAGACTGAATAAACCAATTAAATCATCCCCCATTTCATTTAAAGTGAATGTCAGGGACAGCTAGGTGACTCAGTGAATTGAGAACCAGGACCAGAGACTGGAGATCCAGGGTTTAAATTTGGCCTCATATACTTCCTAGCTCTGTGACCCTGAGCGAGTCACTTAACCCTGACTGTTCTTCTGTCTTGGAATCAGTACTTTGTATTGAAACTAAGGGTTTTTTGTTTTGTTTTTAAAGAAGGCAAAAAAATAAAAGTGAATGTCAAAGGGACAGCTAGCTGGCTCAGTGAATAGAGAGTCAGACTTGGAGTCAGGAGGGTCTGGGTTCAAATCTAGCTTGAGATAGTTTAATCTCTCAGCCCTTACAGCTCCTCTGCCTTAGCATTGATACTTAGTATTAATTCTAAGACAAAAGATAAGGTTTTAAGAAAAAATAAAATAAATGGATGTTCAGATGCTAGGTTCTGATACCTTAACTAGGTGAAAATACTTCTCCATTCAATCAATTAATCATAGACTTTAAAGTAAGTATGGAAAAGTACTTGAGTAGCTGGAACAACTTTGAACATAAAAGTGTTTTCATATTGATTTCACTTGAGGAGAACCTCAAGTCTGTGACACACTCTTTCTTCGGTATATACATAGCACTGGGGAAAATGGGGCTGATCCAGCGTAGAGAATGCATTGTGGCAAAGAAGTCTTACAACTCTTGGAAGTCTGTTTGCTGGAGTCCTCAGATGTTCAAATCTGGAGGAAATGGAGGAGCTTCTCTGCTGGGCTCTTTTTTTTTAATTTTATTTTTTTAAACCTTTACCTTGGTGGTTCTAAGGCTGAAGAGTGGTAAGGGTAGGCAATGGGGGTCAAGTGACTTGCCCAGGGTCACACAGCTAGGAAGTGTCTGGGGGCATATTTGAACCCAAGACCTCCTGTCTCTGGGCCTGGCTCTCAATCCACTGAACCACCCAGCTGACCCTCTCCTGGGCTCTTGATAGAACCTTGACTCTCCCTTTCTTAATTTTGTTTGGTGTGTCCTTGGCTGTAAGCTGCTGCTACTTCCTCAGGATACTGCTAGGATATCAATGGGAACATAAGAAGCCTGAAATCCTTCTAAGTTCCTGAGGTCCTCCTCTGCTTGAGGGAAAAGGAGGAGACCAAGAGAAATGCTTAGGCCCTATCAGGATAGCTTGGTGGTACAGTGGATAGAGCACTGGGCTCAGAGTGAGAAAGACCCGAGTTCAAACCCAGCCTTAGCACCTACTAGCTTGTATGACCTCTGGGCAAGTCACTTAGCACTGTTTACCTCAGTTTCCTCATCTGTAAAATAAGCTGGAGAAGGAAATGGCAAACCATGTCAGTATCTTTGCCAAGAAAACCCTAAATGGGCTTAGTAAGAGTTAGATGTTGTTGAACAACAAGAGGTTTATCTGAAACACTCTCTTCCCCACTTTCTTGGACACAAACAATCTCAATATTTTATAGATAACCCACAGGGTGTGATCAATATAAAAACACTTTTCCATTCAATGTTGTTCCAGTTATTCAAGTACTTTTCCATGCTCAGTTTAAAAAGCCTGTGATTAATTGATTTGATGGAGAGTTATTTATTTTATTTTGTCATTAAAATGTTTTACTAACAAATTTCCACATAAATTTTCTGAAGTTATATGATTCAAATTGTCTCCTCCCTTCTTCCTTCCCTTCTCCTGGATCTGACAAGCAATTCAATCTGCATTATACATGTATTATCATGCAAAACATATTTCTATGTCATCTATTTATTTATTTATTTATTTATTTGTTTGTTTGTTTGTTTGTTTGTTTATTTATTTATTTGCTCATCCATCCATCCATCCATCCATCCATCCATCCATCCATCCATCCATTCATTCATTCATTTATTTGTTTGTTTGTTTGTTTATTTTTATTTTAAGCCCTTAACTTCTGTGTATTGGCTCCTAGGCAGAAGAGTGGTAAGGGTAGGCAATGGGAGTCAAGTGACTTGCCCAGGGTCACACAGCTGGGAAGTGTCTGAGGCCATATTTGAACCCAGGACCTCCCGCCTCTAGACCTGACTCTCAATCCGCTGAGCTACCCAACTGCCCCTATGTTATTTATTTTTATAAGTGAATAATCTTATAAAACCAAAACCCCAAAACTATACCCAAATAAACAAGTGATAAATCATATGTTTTCATCTGCATTCCTACAATGGAGTATTATTTTCACCTGGTTAAGGTATCAGGTCATAGCATCTTGATATTCACGCTTTTTTTTTTTTTAATTTAAGCCCTTATCTTCCATCTTAGAATCATACTGTGTATTGGTTCTAAGGCAGAAGAGCAGTAAGGGCCAGGCAATGGGGATTAAGTGATTTGTTCAAAGTCACACAGCTGGGAAGTAAATGAGGTCATATTTGAACCCAGGACCTCCCATCACTAGTCCTGGTCTTAATACAGTAAGTCACATAGTTGTCCCTTTGACATTCAGTTTAAATGAGGTTGGGGAGGATTAAATTGATTTATTCAGGTGACCCTTGAGACAGTTTTCAAGCAGATGTTAAATGACCCACTTGTGGGATGGGTCATAGTAGGGATTCCTTTTGTGTATGGGTTGAAGTCAATGGCCACTGAGGTCCCTTCCAACTCTTAGATTCTGGAATCTGAAAGTACAGCAGAAATGCCTGTTCATGTAATTATGATAGGGAGGTCAGTATGTCCCTTGTAAATTGCCTTTTAAAATGATTCATTATTATTATTATTATTATTATTATTATTAGTAGTAGTAGTAGTAGTAGTAGTAGCAGCAGCAGCAGCAGCTTTGCTCACAGCTATGACAATGGACAAGTTATTTCCACCTTCTGCACTGGTTTACTCATCTTTAAGACAGTTAAAGATCATCATTTGATCTCACAGAATCACCGAAAAGCTAAAAAGGCATAAAACAGGGTCTCTTAACTTGAGGTTCATGGAGCTGACCATGAAAAGATGTCAGGGATTCCATGAACTCAGATGGGAAAAAACCAGACAAACTTAGGTTCATGTTCCCTAACCTCTAATGAAATTTAGCACTTTTTTTTTAAACCCTTGTACTTCGGTGTATTGTCTCATAGGTGGAAGATTGGTAAGGGTGGGCAATGGGGGTCAAGTGACTTGCCCAGGGTCACACAGCTGGGAAGTGGCTGAGGCCAGGTTTGAACCCAGGACCTCCTGTCTCTAGGCCTGACTCTCACTCCACTGAGCTACCCAGCTGCCCCAATTTAGCACTTTTTTCACTCATTTGAAAACCTTTTCTTTGAAGGACTCTCTGGTTTTCACTAGACTGTCAAAGGGACTCTATGACACCAAACAGATGAGGAACCCCTCATGTAAAGCAGAGGAAAACATATGCTAGGGGTTACAGCACAAATGAGATTGGTCATTGTTTTTTGGAGGTACAGCAAAGCCTCCCTTCCTGTCCCTCCCTGAGGTCATCTCCTCACATCTCTTTCTTCTCCTTTCTCCTTCTAGCCCTATGAAGGGGCAGGCCCTGGGTCACTCCATCTAGCTGATTGATGAAAACAGGCAAATATACCTCCTCAGAGTCATTCTGGTTGCCATGGAGCTTCCTCCAGCCTTCTTGCAGGTTGCAGTAGGGAGTGAATGACTTTGAAGCAAATAGAAGAAAGCAGAATTATTTCACCCAGGCATGTGGGCAACTAACAGCTATCTAATTTCCCCTTTGAAGACCTCATCCAGCACATGCAGCCTACCACAGCACAGCCTTCTCGCAGTAAGGGAATACCAATTCAGAACTAGCCGAGGCCTTAGAAATGATTTAGTGCAAGTTTCTCATTTTATAGAGGGGGAAAAATGAAGCTGAGAGAAATTAACTGATTTACAAAAAGCCATACAGGTAGTAAATGGAAGGGCTGGGATTTGAACTGACATCTTCTAGCAACATCTAGGTGGCTCAATAGATAAAGCCTGGAGTCAGGAAGATCACCTAGCTGCCCCTCCATGTGAATGGGGGTTGTTTAATTCTTTGCACTTGTATCCCTAGTGTCTAGCACGATGCCTGGCACATAGGAGGCAGTTAAAAATACTTGACTGATTGATGGGAAGCAGGGTGAATAGGTGATATAGTGGATAGAGTGCTGGACTTGGAGTCAGAAAAATTCACCTTCCTCAGTTCAAATCTGGCCTCAGACATTTTTTTGCTGTGTGACCTTAGACAAATCACTTAACCCTGTTTGCCTTAGTTTCCTCATCTATAAAATAAACTGGAGAAGGAAAAGGCAAACCACTGCAATATGTTGCAAAGAAAATCCCAAATGAAGTCACAAAGAGTCAGATATGACTGATTAAACAATAACAGGGCAGAGAAACCTATTGGTGATGCCTGGGGCCAGGATTCCTCACAGCTCCCTATCATCCCCCAAATATTTTCTTCTCTCTTTAAATCCCAACTGCACCCTTATGCTGAAGCTTGCCATTGATCACCAAATCTGAGAAGATGGAAGAGATCATGATTGATGTGAACTCTCTCCCCATTAAAACACTCATTCTCTCCTCTCTGGTTACCAAAGAAAAGACATCTCCATCTTTGATGCTACTCCCTCCCACCTCCTCCAGGACCTTACTTTTCAGCAGTCATTCCCCCTTCTGCCATGTATCTTCCATTTCTCCCTCTCCATTGGCTCCTTCCCATGTGTCTACACCCATTCTTTGGTTTTGTTATGATTAAAATTTTCTGGAGACTATCTTAAATCTGTAATTATTATTTATTAAATAACAAAAAGGGGAGGGAGAGAGAGAGAGAGAGAGAGAGAGAGAGAGAGAGAGAGAGAGAGAGAGAGAGAGAGAAACCACATGTGGCTGTTAGCTCATTCAAAAGCTTCCTCCTCCAGCAGGCTGAGACCAAAGTCAGACCACTTGCCTCAGAAATCTATAGTTCCAGAAAAAGAGTCTGATTCCCTGTCCCCTCTGCCAGTTTCCTCTTTGTAATGTCCCTTTTCCCAGTCTCTCTGATTGGAGGGTTTAGTCCTCAATCAGTACAAAAGAATGTCAGGAATAACCATTAGAATGGCCACAAGAACATGAGTAGTGCTTCTCCATGTGGCTCTGTCTAGTTCATTTAATTACTTCATCACCCAAGAGACTTGTTTACAGATAAACAAAGAACTTGTCTCCACCCTGCCTGGGGTGGAGTGGTAGAGAAGTCAATTTATATATAGCTTAATTCATAAGATCAAAAAAATTTTTTTTTTGCTTTAAAATCAGAAGGCTGTTTTGGGGTCCAAAAGGGGGTACAGATAATTTTAACTTTCCAAAGTTTTTTTTTATTTAAAAAATCATTCTTCCTCTGGCCTATCTACTTTCTCTCAAATCTCTGCACTACACTATCTCACCCTTTTCCTCAATGGGCAAACTTCTTGAAAAAAATTGTCCATATGTGATATTTCCACTTTGTCACTACCCACTCTTTCCTCATCCTCTTGTGGGCTTCTCCTACATAACTCCACCCCTCCCTTCTATTCTGTTCTATTAAAAGTCACTAATGTGCTTCTAATTGGCAAGTTCAATGCCTTATTTTTCAGGGTTCCTTTTTGGCCTTTCTGTTGCATTTGGCATTGTTCCTCTCCTTCCTCTTTTATTCCTATTTCCTCATCTCTTCTTGGCTTCAGAGACATATTACTCTCTTGGCTTTCTTCCTACCTCTCTAACCATTCCTTCTCAATCTTAAAACAACAACAACAACAACAACAAAAACCCCTCAAACTCCCCCCAAACAAAAAAAAAACCCTAGCTCATTAGGATGTTCTGCCTTTGAACAAAGGAAGAAATGGAAACTCAGGGAGGTCAAATAACTTGCCTAGGATCACACAAGAAGAGCTTGTCAGAGCTAAGATTAGAACCCAGGTCCTTTGGCTCCAATCTGGTGCTTCCTGTGCATTTTGAAATGGCTCTAAACCCTGGAAGACTACAAACAAAATTGTGAGAACTCCATGACTCTGGAGCTGCTGTTCAGGCAGGCCCTACAGACTTCTCACTTCATGATTTAAACCCAGGTGATATTGTGTACATAAAGAATTTCAAACGTACTGGGTTGACTGAACCTGCTTATGATGAACCATTCCAGGTCCTATTGACTATGCCAACAGCTATTAAAATTGGGGAGAAGAACTCATGGATTCATTGTAGCCATGTAAAATGAGTACCTTCTATTAACACTGAATAATTGACTTTCCATCCTGTCATTGACCATTGCTTATATTTGAGACTTCCTTATTGCTAAATCTGTACTATTTTTGTTGTTGTTGCACTGTATTTGATCAATCCTTGTACTTGAATGAAGGACAATTTGGTATTTTCTTTTAACCTATACTACCTTGAAGGAAACCTGTATTAGGGACCTGTATTGACTTGATTTGCATTTTGTGCTTTTTGTGAATTTTTTGTATTTTCTTCAATGTATTATTGCTTTTATACCTCCATTGTTTTATCTACCTCATTTGTACTTATATTGTGGATAATGGCCAAGTTAAGAGGAAATATATCTAAATTCTTGAGTAAGAACCTTTATATTCTACCCTTCCTTAAGTGACACAAATTGCAATATATATGTATATATTTTTGATTGTCACTGATTATAGGAGATATATTTTTGAATTTTAAGCACATTTTTTATAATTGCATATGCAATTCAATTTTTCCTAAGCACGTCATCTATCTAAATTGAAAATATTATACTAGTGTTATGTGATATTCACAACCTGGGAAATGATGGATGCCACCTTGAATGACAGGGGAGGCATTTGGAAGGCATGGAATGTTCCCAGATGCTGTGAGCCAGGGGCAAACATTGGTTGGCCTGGCAGTATAAATTCCCCTGACAGCCACTTGAAGGGGTCTTTGGTCTTTGACCTTTGATGTTGGGTCTGTGGGCTCTTTAGGTCTTTAGGTCTCTGGATCTTTCTAGCTCTTTAGGTCTCTAGGTCTCTGGGTGGTGAAGGGAGGCTGGGAGGTCTATGAAGAAGAGGGTAAGAAGAATCTGAATATTTCCTGAAGACTGTGAGAGCTAGTGTATCACCAAACACTGATAGTGAGAAAGCTGAGAGAATAACATCACCAACACAGCTGCATCAACAGCAGTCCTATTCTCTGGCTTGGCTGTGGCCAGGCTGGGCCAGAGGGGTAGTGGAAAATGAAGCTCCAGCTTTTACTAGATCAATAGCCTCCAGTCCTTATTGTCAACTAGTTATAGATATTAGATTGACAAGGTCTCCAATCCCCATTCCTTATCCTGTTTATCCTTTCCCTGATTATAGATTATAGATAAAGAGAGTTTAACAAGTACCTTCCTGAGTGGTCTTTATATCATGATCCTTGGGGAGGGAGCCAATGCAGTCAGATATCAAACGTGATCCAAGGCAAATCAAAAGCCCTATAATAATTTATCCAACACCAGGTGGGACCTGAAAGGGTTACCCAATCCACCTAACCTTTTGGGTACTCCCTGGGCAACTGTTAGAGAAAAGGGGAAATTGTAACAACTATCAAGGGTGATCAGGGTTGGTGTTCCTCCATCATTTGCAACTAGGGAGAATACATAGATACATCCATATCACTGTATATCTATATCTCCTTAGAACCTTTTGTTTATAACAGTCATTTATCTAAACTGAAAATATCATACTAGTGTAGGTTTTACTATGTCCATTAGTTCTAACTGTTGTGATAATTAAATTAAGTCTACACAAAGGTGAGAACACCTTCCAATTCTGGGAGGTCCTAACCCACGTGTGCTAGAGTGAGTAACCAATCAGAATTGAGGCACTGCCCCCTACGCTTTCTATGAGAAAGCGTCTATTGTAATTGGACACACAGGCTAAGGGAAGGGACTGGAAGTGACATATATGTGGCCCCTTCCAAAGAGGTGAGGAGTGAGGCTGTGACTGGTGCAGTGAAGGGGACCTGAGGGAACTTTGCTGGTTCGTGACCTAGACTGTTCCACATGGGTAAGTTAGGCTGACTTTCCTTCTCTTCCCTTGGTATTTCTGGAGATTCTACCCTCAGGGAAGGCTCTCTTGCTTCTCTAATTGTAAAAGGCCTTGTGGCTAGAAGCTTTGTTTAATTAACCTCTGTGCCCCTCTGCTGGGCCTCTAAATTCTTACCTGGTCTGGGCTTCTGGGCTGGGCCAGAGTTTCTCTCTCTCAATTTCCCTACCTTCAACCTTCCTAATTGTAAATAAATCAACATAAAAGTCAATTTTGACTTGAGATTATTCCTTAATTGGGGAAATTTCCCCTGGCGACCACCTTTTAATATATTGAACCCATAAAAATCCCTTTTTCCCCCCTTACACTGTAACTGCCTGCTCAAAAGCCTTAGACTACTGAAACTGCCATTGGTATTTAACTAATATGGGACTTTGTACATATGTCTGATTTAAGGAAATGGGATCAAAAAGGAGCAGAGACTTCATCTACACAGTGCCAAAGAAGCACACACTTAACCTGATTGATGCCAAAAGAACACACAGGTCAAAAAAGAAGAAACCAATCCTGCTAGGATTGCTGAGACTTGCTGAGACTTCTACACCAATAAAAAAGGACTTGAAACTACTGTGAGACTTGAGGTTGCAGCGCTTAACATATGTTAAGACACAGGACTTGTACTACACTCCTTTTGAAATTTATGTCAAGTACCTAACAATTGGCTATTCTGGCTCCATATTCTATCCCTGAGAAATGATGAAAGAATAAATGATGAAATATATCTAGGAATAAAAATCTAGTCCCTTTTTATAACTTTCTTGCTGTGGCAGTTGACTGTGGTTCTGGCTGCTGAGTGGGTAAGGGCATGCTGTCAGATGTGGATTACTTTAATTGGGCATTATTCAAAGTCCTGTTGTAATTTTGGTTTTTTCTTATTTAGAATTTTTCCATATAAAATTTAGGATAGAATATTTAGAATTTTTCATCTAATAATTATTTGGCTTTTTGTGCTATTTTTTCTGATGACATTGATTGGCAGTGATTCATATGCCTCATGCCTCAGCCATGTATCCCTGTGTGATTTTCATGTTTCTTTCTATCCTCCTCAGGGGGGAAAATGTGTTTTTATTTCATATGAGAAGACTTTAAGTTATTTTAGTGAAAGAGATTTGCTGCCTCCCAGAATCCAGATGGAGATGCCCATAGAGACCACGTGCTACTCCAGGAGATCCTGAGAGAAAAACCAGATGTGAAAAAATTTGAACTTTGGGGGGTTAAAATTCATTTGTCTGGTTAAAATTCATTTGTTTTGTTTAAATTCATTTATTTTATATGTGTATATATATATATTGTTGTGAAAGAAGAGGACTGCCCCCTGATACTTTTTTTAAAAATGCCAATTATTTAATTTTCTTTTGTTGTAAAAATTGTAGCCATTTCCCCCTTGTATTGATGTATTTATTCTTTATTTAATTGTGATTGTAAATTTATTTGTGTTTGTTATGATCCATTGGGGAGACTGGTCTCCCAAAGGATCACAGGGGGGAAATGTGCATTTTGAAATGGCTCTGAACCCTGGAAGACTACATCTTCCAGGACTCTCTACCTTAACTTCCTTAGACACCTCTCATTTCCTTTGTGGGAGGTGTCTGAGAAAGTATAAAAAGAAGAGAGAGCAAGGGTTTTAGAGCCTTTTTCCCTGAAGAGCCTTTTTCTCTGGAGAGCCTTTTGCCCTGGAGAGCTTTAAACCCGACATAGTTGCTCGAGAGCTAACTCCTAGCTTTCCCAAACCTTTCTTTTCCTAACCTAAATAAACCCAGCTAAATATCCCTAGAGTCTATCCTGATTTTGTTCTGCTCCAAAGCCCACCTCTAAAGTGCTCAGGTGAATATCCCTACTGGGGCTGGGGGCTACCCCAGCTTCCTTCCCTTCTTTTCTCTTCCTTCGCTTTGCATCAGTTCATATAAGTCTTCCCAGAGTTTTTTTTGTGAGATTTGAACAAAATTAATTTAATTTTTCCCAGATTACAGGTAGATATATTTTAAAAATGTAATTGCATATTTTTCTTTTTAAAATTAATTTTATATTTCCCCCATCTCTCACAGTTCTCATTGCTATTACTCTAGCATAGGCCCTCATTATTGCCTCCCCAATGTATCGAAATGACCACCTAGCCATATAGTTTCACCTCTCTTCAATTCCTTCTTTCTATTGCTACCAGAACAATCTTTAAATATAGATGTGGTATTGTCACTCTTTTGCTCAAAACTCTTCAGTGGCTTCTGAGTCTACTGAGGAAAGTTCATTCTTACTGTGGGAACAGAAATGCAGAAGAAAAACATATGATCAATCACATAGTTCAATATGGATATGATTAGGGTTTTGATGTTAAAATATCACTCTTCTGCAAATATGTATAATATGGGAATAGGGCTTTGAATAATGACACATGTATAACCCATTTGAACTGCTTGTCAGCTCTGGGAGGGGGGAGAGAAGGGGGGGAATCATGAATCATGTAACCATGGAAAAATATTCTAAAATAAAAAAAGGGAAAAAAAGTTAATTCTCCTTTTTCTGGTATTAGAGTTTTCCATCTGATCTTTCTAAACTTCTCTCCTATTTTTATGTTCCAAGGTTTCTGAGCTACAGCCAGGCTATATTGTTCTCTGCCCTACCAGCATATAATGTATAGCCTTCCTCCATGCTATTCCCTAAGCCCCCAATTTTGTCCATTACCCATTAAATTTCTCTCCTTCCGATGTCTCTATGAAGTCTTTTCTAACTAGTTCTTTCTTCAACTGCTGTTCAAGTCCTCTTGCCCCTCACATGGTTCTTTGTTTGGTATCTCTCTAAGTCACTTATCTGTACGTGTGGCTTGTTATTTTTTCATGTCTAATTCTTTGTGACCCCATTTGGGGTTTTCTTAGCAAAGACACTAGAGTGGATTGCCATTTCCTTCTCCAGCTCATTTTATAGATGAGGAAACTGAGCAAACTGGGTTAAGTGACTTGTTTGGGGTCAACCAGCTAGTAAGGGTTGAGGTTGGATTTGAACTCAGGAAGATGAGTCTTTCTGACCCCAGGCCCATTGGCTCTAGGCACTATGGTACTTCCTACTTGTCCTATATGTGTGGCTTAGATGCAAGTGAGCTCTAGGATAGTAGAATTAGCCTAGAATTTGACATCTAGGGAATGTAGAATTAGAAGAGGAAGTCCAGTCATAGAGTCAGAGTGGAAGAAAATAGATAGATGAGGGGCAAGGCCTCTGCCTTATCTAAACTTGGTTTTCCCCACCAGAGCTTAGCAACAACAATCTACACTCAGTAGTAGGTTCTTAATAAATAACTCTTGAATTATTTAGCTAAATGGAAGGAGCTCTCCTAAAGCTTAAGGCTGGGAACACTCAGTCTGCTTATACACAGATAAATCCTATAATTCCTTCTAAGGAGATCGGGGCTGGGAATGAATCTGAAGAAAGAAGGAGATCCAGGCATTGCTTCTGGGGAGCTCCTTTTTATACCCCTCTAGCTTCACCCTAGTTACAACCCTGGAAACAGATTAGCTACAGAAGTCAAGAGGGGGGCAGGGAGTATAGTGAGATTCAAAAGAATCAGATGATGCTCAGAAGTTACAGAAGGACAAGCAGAAACAATTGGATTTTATGATTAGGAATTCATAGGGATCACTAAGCGACCAGAAGGTCACAGATTTAGAGCAGGAGGTTTATCTGATGTCTTCTAGTTTAACTCCCTCATTTAACAAATATTTTAATTATTATATTTTGTTTTTTTATCACCAAAAATTTCCCCATGCATATTTCCTCCCACTCCAGAAAGCGAATCCAGAGAATAAAGAATATTTTTAAGGGAAACAAAAAGAAGAATAAGATGAAAAAATGAGTAAAAACTGATCAATACATCAAGACTATGATAATATAATATACATGATATTTCATATTTATGGACCTCACAATTCTGCAGATGTATCTCTTCTTCGGAGTCGAGCTTTTTTTGGCAATGTGTAATTTTGCAACATTTGCTTTTGATTCGTTTGTGGTTATTCTTTCCATTAATATTGCAATGCCCTTCTTTTACAGATGAGGAAAATTGAGGCCTGGACAGGTGAAGTAACTTGTTCAATTCTACAGAGGTATTAAGTCATGAATATCATTATCCCTGAAACACAGGGCTCTTTCCACTTCTGTTGGGATGGATGTGAGCAGGTGGAATAGGCTTCAGTTTCTTCATGCTTGGGACTCTGGCCATAAGGGGTAACATCAAGCTAATGGACTATCTAAATTCCATCTCTGTGTCCACTCTGAGCCATTCCTGATTGCCTGGGTTATAGGTACTGTAAGGCTCCTCTCTGAAGGGGTAGAAGGTTGAAGAGATCTGAACTGGGGTGGGAGGGAGTTCCAGAAGGATCTGCTTCCAGAAACCACCAGGAATCCCCTTGCTCTAAGGCAGAGGTATGAATCTGCACAGCCTCCTCTCCCCATTCACTCTAGGGAGGAATAGAGAAGAGGTGTGGGTGGGTGGGTGGGATATTGCAGAGACTGAAATGTATTTTGATGAGATCCCTCAGGCTCAGGTCCCTGGGATTAGTCTGGATTCTGTTCCCGGCAAGGGTAGCAAACAGTCAGATCTCAATTATCTAAACTAATTGTGAAGGGCTGGAGTAAAGAAGAGCAGACAATAATTTAAAAAAAAATAGTTATGCTTGGTTCTTGAATGCCTTCTCAGGCTTTGTTACCGCAAGCAGAATGTCCAGGACTAGAAACGTAATTGTCTATTGTCTGCTGCCCTGGTTAGACCACATCTGGAGTTTCTCATTCTGTTCTTACACGTTAGGAGGGACACTAAAAAGCTACATTGTGCTCAAAAGAGACTAGCCAGAGTGGGTAGGGGGATGGAAATCATATTTATATAAAAGGATTAGTTGAAGAGATTGGAGATATTTATTCTGAAGAGGGGAGGATATGATAGATATCTTCCAGTATATGAAGGGTTAAAAATGGATTGGATTTATTTGAGGTGTCTTCCGAAGAAAGAAACCCAGACTTTTTAGCTATGAGGGAAAATTACAGTGAGGTAGATTTTAGCTGGAAAGACTTTTTTTTTCTGATTGGATCTGTCCAGCAGTTGAAGGAGGTGCCTCCCTGTTCTTGACTCAATAGAGTCAAATAGAAAGGAATACATGAAGGGTGAATATTGACTTAGAAAACCACAAATTAACATTATCTATATTGTATTGTATTTTTTATTTATTTTGTTGAACAGTTCCTAATTACATTTTTTTTTAAACCCTTGTACTTCGGTGTATTGTCTCATAGGTGGAAGATTGGTATGGGTGGGCAATGGGGGTCAAGTGACTTGCCCAGGGTCACACAGCTGGGAAGTGGCTGAGGCCGGGTTTGAACCCAGGACCTCCCGTCTCTAGGCCTGGCTCTCACTCCACTGAGCTACCCAGCTGCCCCCCCCCAATTACATTTTAACTGGTGAGTTTTGGTTGCAGTGAGTTTGATGTTTCTGTTACAGCTCACAATGTAATAAGAGCTTCCATTTCTATGGTGATTTCCAGCTCACCAAATGCTTTCCTTCCAACAACTAGGTGAGGTAGACAGTGTAAATGTTATTTTCCCATTTTACAGAAAAGGAAACTGAGGAACAAAAAGATGTGACTTGCTTGACACTTATAAGTGTCTGAGCTGGGATCTGACATTAAGTGCAATCTTAGGAGACATTAAAAGATGCATAATAACTTCCAGGACTTGGAGAATGACCATTTTGCTAAACTTTGCCCTAGTCAGACCATATCTAGAGTATAGTTCTGAGCACCAGAGTTTAAAAAGAAAATTCATAATAATGAGTGTCTAGAGGAGAATGACCAGATTTGACTCAAGTCTATGTCAAAAGAGAATGACCTGAAGGAACTGGGGCTATTTATCTTGGAGAAGAGAAGACGGAGGGGGCATGTGATAGTTGCCTTCAAAAATGTGAAGAGAAAATAGATTCATTCTGTTTGGCTCCAGGGAGGAGAACCAGGAACAATGAGAGGAAGCTGTGGAGATCAGTTTAGAAGAGCCCTTAGACATCATTTTGTCCAGTTTACTCACTTTACAGATGAGGAAACTGAGGCACAAAGAAGACTTGCATAGGATCACTGGAACCTGGCTGAGGTGAGATTTGAACCCAGATCTTCCTGCCTCCAAGTCTAGTGCCTTAATTGCTACACCATGTTGCCTCTCCATTTAGACTTGATTTAAAGACCAACTTCCTAACAGACTATCCCCAAATAGTCTGGGCTGTCTCTGGAGGTCTTTTAAGCGAAGGCTACTTGTAATTTTTGTTGTAAAGGGAATTCTTTTTCATATCATGGCTGGAATAGGTGGCCTCTGAAATCCCTCCCCACTTGAAGATTCTGGAACTTGGATTCTGTTACTCAGGTCTCCCGGCTCCAAGTCCTGAACTTCTCATTGGATGGGTTCAAGCACTGGCTAGACAGTCAATATCAGGGATGCCTCCTACCTCAACAGGAACAGGCTTACATGGTGTCTCTTATCTTTTCTAATCCTAACAATCTCAGATCCCATGTGCTGGTTCCCCCCACCCCATTAGGTATCTGTAATCTGTTCTCACTGGGTTGGGCTGAAGTGAGTTTTCACTCCCTACCTGCATCATAGGGATAACACAGAGCTAAAACAAGAGCAGGGATACAAATGTATTTGGAGATGTAATATATGCAAAGGATTATTGTAGCTTTCATTTGGGGACCATCATTTCCTCAGTAGCTTATGGTATCAAATGGGCTGAAGGAAAATGGAAATGTGAAGATGTCTGGCTAAGTTTGATAATGTCACTGTATTCGCTCATCTTCTCTTTGGCAAGCAAAACTCACATTCCACATGCACTGTTTTCAATAGTTTCCCCCAGGGATTTCCTTCTTGCTTTGACACTTCCTGTGAGTTTTAGGTCTGGGGGAGGGACTAGATCTTGGCCCTTGCCTCCTTCTGATATCTTGGGGTAGTTCCTGTTTTTCCTCCTTTAATTGCTTTAGAATTTGGGAATAGGCACCCATTAGAGAATTCTGGAGACATCAATCACTTTATTGACCTTGATACTGAAGGGCTGCATAATGGCGCATGCAAAAAATCCAGCATGTTGTTGGTGATTCATCATTGATTCCTATGGGAAAATTACCCCCATATGGCAGCAGAAATGATACATTCTTGCCTTTCTTGCTTATTCTTTTAAAGACATCATTTCACTTGCGCAAATGGTAATTCTGGGACTCCAGAATCATGTTAGAACAGATATGACAGAATTAGGAGGGACCATTTAACAGATTATTTGAACAAAGAATTCATATCTGGAAAGGTCCACAGAACAGAGGATATTAGTGATGATAGAGCCATTAGAATGGTGAAGGTCTTTTCTAGAAGGGTTCTTAGAACAGAGAGGGTCAGAGATGGAAAGGCCTGTAGGACACAGAATGTCGGAGCTAGAAAAGACCCTAGCACATAGAATGTGAGATCTGGAGGGTATCTTAGAACACGGTGTCAGAGCTGGGAGAGCCCTTAGGAAACAGAATTATCAGAGCAGAAAGAGGCTTTACACTATAGGATATGGAACCTTGGAGAATATGTAATACAAGAGATAAAAGGAACTTTAGGGTTGAATTAGCCTAACCTCCTCATTTTATAGAACTGGAAATTGAAGCCCAGGGAAGGAAGTGACTTGCTGGTTGTCACACAGCTGGGAAAAGAATGTGTGGGTTGACTTCTAGTTTAGTGAACTTCCCTACAACCAACCACACTGGAAAAACTTTTTCTTTCTTTCTTTTTACATTTAATTCATATTTTTTTCTCAATTACATGTAAACAAAAAATTTTAACATTAATTTTTAAAAATTGAATACCATATTCTTTCTCTTTTTTTGCTGCCCCATAAAAAAGCAAGCAATTTGATATAGATTATAATATGCATCCATACAAAATATTTCCATATTAGCCATGTTGCAAAAAGAAAATCCAGACCTAAAAAAGCCCAAGAATAAGGAAGTTAAAAAAATGCTTACAATCTGCATTTAGATTCCATCAATCATTTCTTTGGAGGTAGATAGCACTTGTCATCGTTAAGTCCTTGGAAATTGTCTTGGATCATTGTATTGCCCAAAATGGCCAAGTCATTCACACTTGATCATTATTACAATATTGCTGTTACTGTGCACAATATTATTTTGGTTTGGTTCACTTTGTACCAGTTCATGTAAATCTTTCCAGGGTTTTCCAAAATCATCCTGCTTGTCATTTCTCATAGCACAACAGTATTCCATTATAATCATATGTCGCAACATGTTCAGCCATTCCCAGTTGATGGGCATCCTCTTTCCAATTTGCCACCACAAAAAGATGGCACAAAAAGAGATATGCTATAAATATTTTTGTACATGTAGATCCTTTTCCTTATCTTTGATCTTTATGGAATACAGACCTAGTAATGGTATTGTTGGGTCAAAAGGTATGCACAATTATATAACCCTTGGGCATGGTTCCAAATTGCTCTCTAGAATGTTTGGATTGGTTTGGGAAACCATTTTCATAATTAAGTGCTGAAAGCTAAAATGATTCTTTAATAGCCACTTAGCTTTTTCCCCCCTCCAGTGTCAAATGAGAGGATGAAACTAGATTGCCTTTAAGGCCCCTCTCAGCTCTGACAGCCTATGTTCTAAGGTCCCTCGCCACTTTGTCATTCTATGTCTGAAGGCCTCTCTCCCAGTTCTGACATTCTCTGTTCTAAGGTCTCTCCCAGCTCTAACATTCTGTGTTCTAAGATCTCTCCCAGCTCTAACATTCTGTGTTCTGAGGTCTCTCNACATTCTGTGTTCTAAGATCTCTCCCAGCTCTAACATTCTGTGTTCTGAGGTCTCTCCCAGCTCTGACATTCCCTGTTCTAAGGTCTCTCCCAGCTCTGACATTCTCTGTTCTAAGGTCTCTCCCAGCTCTGACATTCTCTGTTCTAAGGTCTCTCCCAACTCTGACATTCTCTGTTCTAAGGTCCCTCCAAGCTCTGGTAGTTTGTGGTTCTATGATTCAGAGGTAGTCTATACAGAGGTATCAAACATGAACCAAGTGACAGTGAAGATAATGTTAATTTGTGGCTCTCTAAGGTAATATATACAATATTTCTATCAGACTTTGACATCCCTGATTTGTAAGTGCAGTCACAACCCCACATAAGAATAGTATCACTTCTTTGCATGTCTAATCAACATGGCCATATCCCTAGATTAAATGCATGAGATACATGGCCACATGTGGAGGGCATTGAGGGCAGAAGTCACCCCTAGACCGAAGAACTGGGAGTTCATTTCCACTGGTGACCATTTTATTGGGGAAACTCATTGTTGGGGTTGATTTTTGAGGCAAGGGAAGCCCAGCAACTCTTGTGTACCTTGAGGAAGGCTGAGGGACAAGTTGAGCATTACTTCTTCCTCCTTCAGCTCAAGGATTTTTGTCCTTGCTCAGCTCACAACTTCAACCCCAAATTTAAATGCCTACTATGTGCACATGTATTTTGCTAAAACCTCTATCTTCAAAGAACTTATAGTCCAAATAAAATCATGGGTGAAAAATTGATCCCAATCACTTCCATTGCACCAATAATTGTATATGTGGAGCTGGCTCCATAGTTAGATATTTATCTTCTTTGAGCTCCAAATCACATCTCTTAACTACCTGCTGGACAGTTCCAGCTGGGGAGCTTATTGGCACCTTTGTGGAAATTGCATCACATTCAAAATTGGCCTCATCACTTCCTGCAGCTCCTGAACTTCTCTGTTCATGGCACCACCATCTTCCTATTTATTATGGGCAGGAAAACCTTTCATTGCTCTGGCCTCTTCTTTCTCTGGCAGACTGTCAGACTCCTCTGAAACCCTCCTCCCCTATCATTGGAAGCCCTCTATTTGGGGCTCGAAACTTCCATTTTTCTCAATGATTGGATTCCCCTCCTCTTCCCCCAAACCTCAGGGATAAGAAATCAATTATATCTTCTGGAGCAGGTCCCTTTCCTCCCCATAAAACACCTGAGCTACTTTGATCACTAAGGTACCTGATGCACCCTAAAGCATGGAGCCTTGCAGGAATTCTAAACCATTATTAAACTCCCTCTTCCTACCATAGTTTTTTTTTTTTTGCTTTCCTTCTTAGAATAGATACTACATATTGATTCTAAGGCAGAAGAGCAGTAAGGGCTAGGCAATTTTGGGTAGAATGACTTGTCCAGGATCACACAGCTAGGTCTATTATAGACACTGAAGAGCACCGTGCCCAAGTTCTCCTGGCAACATTACTGATTATATCTCTTCTTTTTCTTTCCCCATTCAGCAGCTTTGGAGGTGTATGAGAGTCAGGGTTAGTGTGTGTGCGTGTGTGTGTGTGTGTGTGTGTGTGTGTGTGTGTGTGCCTTTGTGTGTTAGACGTCCTAACTATAAAGTGCTAGTCTTGGCTCCAGTGTGAGGGGCTCCTTGAGCCCATGGCTCCTTCCTTTGTTGTGGGGGCCTTCCACTCCCTTTGGAATCACCACCTAAGTCATGGGGCCTCCTCTTTAGGGCTAACCCCTAAACCTGGTGTCCATGGACTCCAAGGATAGATTTCAAGGGATCTGTGAAAGTGGATGGGAAAAAAGTTCCATCTTTATTTTTACCAATTGGCTTAACATTTCCTAATTATGAATTGAAACAACATTATTCTTAGGACTCCCTAAGCTGTATCAGCAGGCTGCCAAATGGCTCCATGATGCAAAAAGGTTAAGAAGCCCTGCCTTAATGATCAACTGTGAAAGACTTAGCTACTTGGAAGACAATGATCCAAGAGAATTCCAAAGAACCCATGATGACAAATGCTCCCTTCCTCAGGGAGGGAACTGATGAGCTCTAAATGCAGATAAAGCATTTTTAACTCCTTTTTCTGTTTTTTTTTTGTCTTTGTTTTCATTTGCAACATGGCTAATATGGAAGTATGTTTTGCATGACTTCACATGTATAATCAATATCAAATTACTGACCTTCTCAAGGAGGAGGAAGGGATGGGAGGGAGAGAATTTAGAACTCAAAATAAAAAAAATGAATCTTAAAAATGTTTTTTTACATGTAATTGGGAAATATTCAACTAAAAAAAAAAGGCCTGTCTGAGACACACCAAATGAAAGGGGATTGTTGCTTTTCACCACATCTGGCTCATTTGATTCTTTTAGAAAGTCCCTTTAATCCTAGTGCTTGACTCTGACGATATTCATCCAGGTTCAAAAGCACAGAATCATTTTAGATTCTTTCCTTTCCTTGGTCCCAAACATCCAGACAGTCACCAGCTTCTGTTGTTCTGTTGTTCTGTATTTTCTATAGTTTCTAAAATTAGCCTTTTCTTTTTTACTATTAGTGCACTTCCTCATCACCTCTGGCATGCACTGTGGAAACAGCCTCTGGACCCATTTTCCCTGTCTTAATCCCTCCCCCTCTTCACCCCTCCAAACCATCCTTAAAAAAAATCCCTTGCTTTCTGATGGAGTAACAACTCCAAGAGGGAAGGGCAAGGGCTAAGCAAATGGGGTTAAGTGACTTACCCAGGGTTACATATCTAGGAAATGTCTAAGGTCAAATTTGAACCCAGGTTCTCCTAACTCCAAGCCTAGTGCTCTATCTACTGTGCCACCTAGCTGCCCGAGTGATTCTCAAAATATGTCTGACTATCTCCCTCACTATTCCTGTGCCTCCTCCACCTTATTTTCAACCTGGACAGACACTTCTTGCTATCCTACACTGTTTTCCAATCAAGCAGGATTACCTGTCTCCCTTTCTCCCCCACTTCCTTTTTTCCCCTTTCTCCTCACCTCTGTGCCTTTGCAGACCTAAACTGGTCTCTCCTTTATGTTGGCCCGCTGAACTTCCCTTACTTCAGGGCTTGGCCTCTGGCTCCCTAGAGCCGTTCCTGATTCTCACTCCCGAATGCTCCAGAAGTGAGTGATCTCTTCTTTCCAATGTCTCAGGCCATTTTCTGGTGCACTTATTTGCCTCTGGAATTGTATTGGAGTAGTCTGTGTTCTTATCATTACTCATTCCTGCTCCCCTCCGTCCCCCAGACTATAAACTCTTTGAAAGCTTCTTTTGTCTCATTTCACATATGGCTCCCTAGCACCTACCCAGCACAGTGCCTTGCACCAGGATAATTAATAATGACAGCTCACATTTATAGAATGGTTTATCTACATTATCTAAATTGCTCCCTGTGAGAGAAATGCTGTGGTGATCCCTGTTTTACAGATAAGGAAACTGAGGCTCAGGAAGGTTCAGTGACTTGCCATGGCTACCAATGGTTAGTGCCTATGTTGGATTTGGGATCTAGGGCTTCCTTATTCCTCCTGACTCTAGATGCAGGACATTCTCTGCATTGCCACACCTCCACGGAGAACAGAAAAGGAGGTCAGTACCTCTAGTCCCTGGGTTCTTAACCCAGGTTCTCTGAAATTGTTTTTAAAAATAATCTTTTGATATCTGTAACTAAATGTAATTGTTTTCCTTTGTGATCCTGTATATTTTATTTTATTCCTTTTAAAATGTTATATTGAAAAGGAGTCCAAAGGCTTCACCGTAAGGGTAAAGAGATCTGTGATTCAGAAAGGGTTGAAACCCCCTCCTCGTCTAATCCATTGTCTTCAGTTGTTGTTTTTTTTTCCCCTGAAATTGGGAAGCAGAGGTGCAGAAAAAATGACTTACCCAAGGTCATATACAGGTAGCAAGAGACTGAGGCAGCACTCGAACCCAAACTACCTGGGACGGCATAAATGTAATTAATGTTAGTCAGCGATTATTTATAAGTGCCTACTACGTGTCAAGTACGTTGCTAAGTGTTTAGAGGAACAAAGAAAGGCAAAAGACTGTCTCTGCTCCCCTGGAGGAGCTCTGTCTAACAGGGAAACAATATGCCAACAACCAGGTACAAACACTCTGTAGAAAGGCTAAGCTGGGGATAATCAATAGATGGAACGAGACCGACATCCTCCAGCCCCAGGCTGCTCTCCAGGCTCCACCAGGGCCCCTTGGGAGTGGGGGTCTGGCCGGCTAGGCTGATGCAAAATCCGCCCCCGCAGCCTGGCAGCTGCCCACGTGGTACACCACGTCTGAGGAGCCGGCAGCTTTTCTAATAAATCGCGCTGGGGCGAGAAGCGGCGAGCCAAGGCTGGGACGCACGAGGGAAAGGGAGCCCAAGGAAGCGGCGCTGCGGCTGGCAAGGAGCTAGCGAGAGAGTCCGGCGGCAGCCCGCCTTGGCGTCGGGGAGCTGGCACCAGGGGCAGAGACTCCTTTCCCGCAGCGGGGCTGGGAAGTGCCAGGGTTGCGCTCGGACGCACCAAGCGCGCAGCGCAGCGCTGCAGCCTCCGGGGGCCGCCGCAGTGAACTGGAGCAGCCAGTCTCCAGCCTCTGCAGCCCGCGGGGGCTCCCTGTCCCCGTCCGCGGGAGAGAGAGTGACCCGGTTCTCCTTTCCCGTCCAGGTCTGTCCCCAGCTCAACCAGCCCGAGCCCGCCCGCCATGGAGCCGGTCCTCCTGGCGGACGCTGAGCAGGCGCCCCTCTTCCTCACCAACTGTTCAGGCGCCAACGTATCCGAGCAAGAGCCGGAGCTGCCTGGGGGCGGCCGCAGCGCCGCGTCCATAGCGCTGGCGGTGGCTATTACGGCTCTCTATTCGGCTGTGTGTGTGGTAGGACTCCTGGGCAACGTGCTGGTCATGTATGGCATTGTCAGGTGAGGCTGGGGTCGGGGGCGCTGGGGCCCTGGCGATAGGAGGGCGGGGGCGATGAGGGAGGAGGCATCAGGAGGCCTCCAGTGTGTGCTGGACAGAGCTCAGGAGTGCTTGTGTGTGTGTGTGTGTGTGTGTGTGTGTGTGTGTGTGTGTGTGTATGTGTGTGTGTGTGTGTGCGCGCGTGTGTGTGTGCGCGCGCTCGCCCTTTACAGGAGAGAGAGCACTGGATATCAGAGGCTGTCCCAGGGTGTCAAAAGCAGACAGTGTGCCACCACTTCCTGGGCTTTGCGGGGCTGCAGCAGTTGACGGGAACCGTGTGTGTGTGTTCCTATGTATTCATCCACACTGCCAGAGCTGGTGTCCGGAACTTGACTCGGGTGGCCACAGGTGCCCTAGCTGCCTACAGCGAGCTCCCTTTGCAAGGGACCCATTCTGTCTGCAGGCTCCCTTGAGCTGACATTTCCATCCCGACTTCCTTGGAGCTTGCCACGAATGATCTCGGGTGCTCGGCTAGCCTATATTCCTATATTCTGTGTGCCATCGCATGTACTGGTGTCTTCTGGCCCCCTCCGTTCTGTTTCATGGTGATGGCGGGGATCCTGGGTCCCCATAGCTCAATATTTGGGTGTATTCTGCCCCTCTGCACTAGGAGAGCCCCGATTTCCAAGCCACCTGTGCAGCTACGAGTGCTCTGGTCTCTTTCCCCGAGTCACTTGGCCAGGAATATCTGAAAGTACTTCGTAATTGCTCTTTCCTCACTTCCCAAGTTCAGGATTGCATTATTATTTTGTTGAAGGCCACAGTGCAGTGTTGGAGAGGGACCCACAGGGACACTGATTACTGGAGGGTAATCCGGTTGATGAGGGGATTGGAGACCACTTTAGAGAAGAGTGCCTAGAGGGAACTGGAGATTTTTAGCCCAAAGAAGGGGAGATTGGATGAGCGGCAGGTGAGGGATGAACATGAACAATGTTTTCAAGTATTTGACATGCACAAGAGGAATTGGATTTTTCTTTGATGCAGAAGTCTGGAGGGATCCCCCTGACTTTGGAAATAAAAGACCTGGGTTCCAAGCCCAGCTTGGCCTCTGAGTGCCTGGAGAACCTGGGACAATTGACTCTGTCTCTCTGTAAAAGATGAAGGTTGAACTAGATGAGTTCTTCGGTCCCTTTGGACTGTAAACCTGTAATCCTGTGTCTGGTTCTTCTTGGACCAGAGAACAGAACTAATAGTGATGAGAAGACTCATCACTGATTATTGCAGAGAGTCAGGTAGGCTTGATGTCAGGAAGAACTTCCTCATAACTAGAACAATCCTGAAGTGGAAGGGAATACCTTGGGAGCTAATTTCATCCCCTTCATGGGAGGTCTTCAGAGAGACCAGATGACCAGGTGAACATTGGAGTTGAGAATACCTGCTCAGGGCAGCTAGGTGGAGCAATGGATAGAATGATGGGCTTGGAGACAGCCCAGACTCATCTTCCTGAGTTCAAATCTAGCCTCAGACAACTTCCCAGCTTTGTGATCCTGGGCAGGTCACTTAACACTATTTGCCTCCGTTTCCTCATCTGTCAAATAAGCTGGAGAAGGAAATGGCAGTATCTAGTATCTTTGCCAAGAAAATCCCAAATGGGGTCACAAAGAATCAGACACAACTGAAATGACTGCACAACAACAACAACATACTGCTTAGGCAGATGACCTTCGAGTCTCTTCCTGATTCTTTGAACTTATTTCACTTATGGAAGTCTTTGGTTTTCTAGGTCAGGGTTGTGTCTTCAGGTAGCTCAAGAACTCCACAAAGAAAGCTTTAAACACCACCTCTCCCATCTCTTATCTCTAGCTGGGGATAAGACTCAGCCTAGTATACTTCTTCTGGGAAAAGGCAAAGATCCAGTCATGTTTATCATTCCTTAGGCATCATGGGTTACTGCCTGTAATTTCTTTAAAAAGTCCTACAGAGCTAACTCCAGCCCTGTTAAGAGAAGGGAGAGGGAGAGGCAGTTGTTTTAAGAACGTGAAGGCAGCACTGAATCTGTGGCTTCCTGAGGAGGTTATATGTTCCTGAGAGATGAAATTGTTTTAACTGTTCCTGGAGGAGCTTTCTGGAGAGTAGTGCTTGAGAAGCCTGTAAAGTGTTCTTTTCCCAATGACCTGCCTTTTATCTGACCCTGGACTGTGTTCTCTAGGAAGTAGGGAGAACCTTCCCTCCCCTTCCTTTCCCTCCCTCCCTATTGGCTCAATTACTTCTCCCCCTCTACTGTGAACCCTTGATACCCCATAGACTTATCACACCATTGGCAGAATTCAGTTGAATGGCAAGACAATAATGCTTCCTTTATCTGATGGTCATGATACCATTTTATCCAGGAACAAAGAAAGAAGCAGAGGGGAGGGATAAGACTTTGCAAGGTCAGAGTAATTCATAATGCACTTCAGTCCCTGGAGAGCCCTTCAGGTTCTAACTCAGAGCCTATTGCCTCTTATTTTAGACCCAATTCTGGCAAGCTTAATTAATTTGTGAGGAGTGAAAATCAGGTAGGAGTAAGACTGTTGAAGGCAAGAACTTTGACAAGGTACCTTGTAGCCTGAGAGAGAGGAGAAGAGACAGGAAAATATCTACAAAAAAAACCCATCTTGCAATCCAAAAAGCAAAATAGATTAGAATCATTTAGTGTGGTAGCCAACAGTATGGAAACATTCCCTATGTCTCGATATCACTTTATTGTAGTCCAAAATAATGGATCTTTGTAATACTTATAATCCAGATCTAAAGTCATTAAGAAAACCATGGCTGAGGGGCAGTGAGGTGGCTCAATGCATAGAGAACCAGGGCTGAAGACCAGCTGTTCAGGGTTCAAATCTGGCTTTAGACACTCCTAGCTGTGTGACCATGGGTGAGTCACATAACTACAATTGCCTAACCCTTGCCCCTGTTCTGCCTTGGAACAGATATTTAGTATAGATTTTAAGACAGAAGGTAAAGTTTGTTTTTTTTTTTAAACCTGGTTGTTATACTTTTTTTTTGAGAAGGCATTTTTAGGAAGGTTTCCATGTTGTTGTTTAGACATGTATGACTCTTCATGATCCTGTGGGCCATGTTGTCCATGGAGTTCACTTGGCAAAAATACTGGAAGAGTTTGTTGTTTGCTTCTCCATTGCATAAGACTTGCCTAGAGTCACACAGTAATAAGTGTCTAAGATCAGATTTGGACTCAGATTTTCCCAACTCCAAGCCCAGTACTCTGTCCACTGAGCCACCCAGCTGACTCCCTGAGGATTTCCATCCCAAATGATTAAAATACAAAAATGTTGGTGTTTAAAGGGTCAAGTGGCTGATTCACCAGTTGACTCCTCTCTGCCATTCCAGAGGCCTGAGTTCAATTTCTCACTCATGTAGGTACCTTTTGAGAAGCAGGATGATATAGGGCGGTGATGGTGAACTTCTTGGAGACCGACTGCCCAAATTCCACCCTCATGCTGCATGTGAGCTGTCCCCTTATGTTTATGGGCGAATATTAAACACTGAGTTCACTGGGGTTTAGAGAAAGGGGAAAAGGAAGACTACTTGGGCAAGGGATAACTGACTAAGAACAAATGCCAATGGGGAATCATCTTTACACCCACAAACACAGGACTTGGGAAAATGAGTAACACCTATATGGAGGAATGGCAGTTAATTCAGTTAAGCAGTGAGCAAGACTCCAGTCAGCTGGGGAATTACGATAAAACCTTATATAACTTAACTAAGGTACTTCTAGGGTTAAGGAGAACAGACAAGAAGCAGGAAACAATAATTTATTAAAGAAAAGAAGTTAGGGAGATGGGTAAACAGGGATTTCCTTAACTGGGGTTAACTATGGATCAGAAACAAGGGAAATGGATCATTACTCTAAAACCCTAACACTAACTAGATCCAAGCAGGATGGGATCTCACTCCTTGGGTCCTTGTCCCTCCAGCGGTGATCTCAGCTGTCCCAAGGTCCCAGATGAAAACCAGCCAGTAGTTCCAAAAAGGGTCTCCAACCAAGAGCTATCCACACTTAGAAGTCCACCTTCCAAACTGTAAACCAAGCGCCAGGCCACACAGTGGATGGGATGGTGCTTTAGGAGTACAGACACACCTGCTTCCTCTCCAGTGGCAGCAACCAACACTCTCAGACCCTTGACTCTCACCTGCAGAGTTCCAAGGCTCCCAGAATGTTCTGCTCATCCATTTTGCTTTGCATAACTTTCCTCTATCTATACTTAAAAATGCTATTTCCTTATTACATTACCCCAGACAGGGAAGGGAGGAAGTGCTCCCATTGGGCTGTTGGATAGGTGGTAGGTGATGTGAAAAAGGTCCTCAGGCATAGTGGAGAGGGGGGAGAGGAGCAACCCGCTCTGGCACACGTGCCATAGGTTTGCCAATACAGGTATAGGGAAATAGGACTCTAGACTTGGAGTCAGAGACCTGAGCTTAAATCCTGCCTGAGACATTTATGATCTGTGTGACCCTGAGCAAGTCACTTAACCTCTGCCCTCATTTCCTAATCTGTAAAATGGTGGGTTAGTAACTTTCTAATGTCCTTTCTGACTAGAAATCTATGATTCTGTAAGTCATCTTATTTCTCTGGTCTTTAGTCTACTTATCTGAAAGATGAGAGAGTTGAACTAAATGATTCCTAGGTCCTTTCTTAGCTTAAAAGCAATGAATGGTGCCATAACACTCAGAGAACCAGAGAACACCTTCCACTATGCAGATTACAACCCATAACCGTAGGAGTCCATCTGAGGGGAGCATTGAAATTGAGTGACTTGTTCAGTGCCACATAGCTAAGTAAGTATCAGAGACAGGATTTGAACCTAGCACTTTATGACTAAATCTACACTGCCTCTTGTGGCTATCGAGGCATGATTAAAAGACATCACTATGCAATGGCATCACATCACACAGGAATTTAATTTAAATAACTTATACTACCATCACTAAGCAAAAAAAGGGGGGGAGTAAATATTAATAATGTAAAAAATTTCACCTTTCATCTGCCATTTTAGTCAGTGAACATCTGCCCCAGAGTGAGATGAGCCAGAGATGGAAGAGGTGAATTGACTGTTTCCTTCCTTTCAGTTGAGTGCCTCCCTTGTGCTGAGGGTTAGTCTATAGTCTCACCATTATCACACCTATTCATTCATATCACAGTCTATTCATCCTACTTAAGTGGGTGAAGTTAATGAGAGGGGCAGCATTCCTTGCCCTTCTCAGAAATCCTGGTCAGCTAGAAGGCTCCTGCCATGTTGTCCTCTTCTCTTTGCCTCTAGATAAAAGGAGAAACAATTCTGTAGGAGTCTGCTCACCCTTTAATATTGCCCCACATGTGTGAAGCCCTTTGGAGACTATAATTTTCCTTCAATAATCAGTTTTCCAGGCAGCTAAGTCATTTCCTGTTTCTGTTTTCTTCTATTTGAAAAAGAAGTCCTAGTTTTTGACTCTTTCTGGATCCATATCTTAGCTGGGTGTGGTGAAAAAACAAAATTTACATTCAGTTGTTTCCACAGCAACCATCTCAGCATCTTCTGCTATCTGCCACTGATTGCCTGTTTTTAAAGAGACCCTGGCTGTGGTACACAGCACATACTATAAGCCTAGGTTGATGGGTTGGTTGGTTTTGCTGAACTGTCATTTTTCTCCTCTTTTTTTGCTCTTAATTAATGTATATAAGTATGTATGTTTCAAGGGCTAGTTTGCTTGGTTGGGTGTATATGGAGGAGAGAAAACAACATATTCCCAAATGAAGGTGATATAAAACAAGGGTGACTGATAAAAATTAAAATCAGAGAAAAAAATGATTCCCTTTCCAGTGGCAACTGTTTAAAGAGACTGAACTTTATGGGTAATTTAAGGGATTTTCAAATGAGCTGACTTTAGAACCTCACCTCCGCAGTAAGATATGACTCTGCTGTAATTGATAATTGTCATGTCTTCCTATTCTCTTTAAACACGGTACAACCACCCACCCACCCACCCAGAGCCAGAGATGGGAAAAACCCTCTGACTCTTGCTGAAGGAAGAGATTCATTCTCTCACAACTAACTGAGATATTGGGGTGACCTTGCTTGAGTCAAGTAGGCACCCATGTATGCCTTCCATCTCCCTGCCTTTCCCAAAGCCAGATTACATTCTACGAATGATACAACCTTTATGATTACTCTTTAAGCATAATGTAATTTCTCTGCCCATAGCTTTTGTTTTTATCTATACTTTAATTTTATCTAAAATTGTGATTTCTACTCCTGCTTCTTTAAGTTAACAAAATCTTTTGCAGAAATTATTGAATTTGAGCCTCACAACAACGCTGTGTGGTGAAAGGTATTGTTATTTTTCTAGATGAGGACATTTCAGCTTAAGTGAAGCGATTTTCCCAGGGTCACAAAATTAGTAAGCGTTTTAGGTGGGATTAGAAGTCAGGTTTTCTTGACACCATTTTTCCTCAGGTAGATAACGAGTGTCAAGGGTAGACTTTCCTGCAGCCTATCTCTCCTACCACAGGTACCCTTGCCCTCTCCTGCTTTCCCATTTACACCAGCCTGATTCACAAGCCAGAGAAATGTCAATAGATAATAGGTGAAAATTAGGGCCAAATATTGACTCTTCTGAAACCTGGAGAATATTGAATGCTGTATCCACACCATCTCCCTTACACAGTGAAGGGAGAGAGGAGGGCTGCAAGGGACTTTTGTAATAATTAATCCTCAGTCCATCATTATCTTGGAGTTCTCTATTTATGAGCTTTCTCCTTCCAACTTATCAATCATTTTAGTTTCTCTTCAAACTGCCTTTGATTCTTTTTCTCCATCATCATCGCCATCATCCAATTCCCAGTTTGCAGTATGAGAGATCTTTTCATTGCATTTTTGAATACTTGACGCCAGGGAAGCTAGCAAGTAGCTCTAGACCAGGGGTTCTGAACTTTTTTTTTGCTCTTTTTTTCTTTATTAAAGTTAATTAATTAAGACTATTTTTCCATCGTTACATAATTCATCCCTGTGGCAACCTGGCGAATTCTATAGACCCCTTCTTGGAATGTTTTTCAAGGCAAAAAACACATGGGATTATAATGGAAATCAATCATAGTGAAATAGCTATCAAAATGTTTATTAAAGGGGCAGCTAAATGGCTCAGGGAACAGGAAGCCAGCCTGGAGATGAGAGGTCCTGGATTCAAAAACTGGCCTCAGATATTTCTCATCTGTGTGACTCTCAGCAAGTCTTTTAACTCCAATTGCCTAACCCTTGCCACTTTTCTGCCTTGGAACCAATACTTAGAATTGATTCTAAGTCAGAAGATAAAAGTTTAAAACACATGCACACACACACAGGCACACACACACACACACACACATTAAAAGGGGCAGCCAGTTATCATAGTAGAAAGAGCACAATGCCTGGAATCAGAAATACCTGAGTTCAAATTGGGCCTCAGACATTTTCTAGCTGTGTAACCCTGGACAAGTCACTTAACTCTGCCTAGTCCTTGTCACTCATGCTTTAGAATTGATACTAAGACAGAAGGCAAGGGTTTAGATATACATATACACATTAAGGCACTAAATTATGGGAACGCAGAGCCTCTGAAGCAATTTATTTTTATGTCCCAGAAACTAGGTCTGGGCACCAATATCCAGAAACTTGTAGGGCATAGGTAACACCTGGAATCACCTGTCCTAAGGCCTTAGGAACCAGGTCTGATGATATGAGGAGACACATACAGAATCAAGAGACCTGTCTTTTGAGTGCAACTCTCCCACTTATTAGCTGTGTGACCTTGGGCAAGTCACTAAACCTGACCTCCAGCCTCAGTTTCCTTACCTATACAAATGAGGTAATTAGAATAAATGGTCGCTAAAGTCCCTTCTAGATCTGTGAGACCTAAGTGCAAGAAAGAATATGGAGTCCAGATTACAGGAAGAACATGGGACTCCTTGAAGGCTGGGTGCTGTCAGCCTCTCTCTTTCTTTTAACATATTACTTCCTCAGTTTTCACCTTTGTAAAATGATGATCTTAGAATAGGTGGCCTAGAAGATCCCTTCTAGATCTAAGTCTAGAAGAGACTTAGTTTGACCCAAAAGATTTGGAAGAGTAGCAGGGGCAGAAGAAAGTGATTTTAGCTCTCAGCTACTTTTTGTTAAGATGCATAAATGGAAAAAAAATAGCCAGAATAACTTGGACACTCAGGAGCAGGGTTAAGGAACATTTGAAAATGTGTAACTTTTTTTTTAAAAACCCTTGTACTTCGGTGTATTGTCTCATAGGTGGAAGATTGGTAAGGGTGGGCAATGGGGGTCAAGTGACTTGCCCAGGGTCACACAGCTGGGAAGTGTGAGGCCAGGTTCGAACCTAGGACCTCCTGTCTCTAGGCCTGACTCTCACTCCACTGAGCTACCCAACTGCCCCAGTAACTTTTATCTTTAATTAAGAATTTGTCATCTTGACCATAGCCATAACTAATGGATTAAATGTTCTCTTTATTTAGTCCTTTATTCTACCACCACCCCAAGCTGGGATCCTAAGCTAACTGGCTGCTTCTATGGGGGAGATTCTGGCAAACAAACATCCTAGGAATGAATGAATCTCTTTCTCTCCCTCTGTCTCTATCTCCGGCTCTGTGTGTCCGTGTCTGTGTCTGTGTCTGTCTCTCTTTAACTGATATAGGGAACTCCTCCCACCCCAATTCCAGAATAACCCCAGTACCTGGGATAGTGAGAAGTTAAGTGATTTGCTCAGGGTCACAAGCCATTTATGTTTCAGGGGCAATATTTAAGCCCAGGTCTTCTAGACTCTGTCTGGCTCTATTCTTTATGCCAAGGCTGCCTCTCCCATGGTCCTCCTAAAGTCTTTCCTGAAAACTTACAGAGGTTCCTCAGGCAATAGCAATTTGTGAAGCTCTTTCACTGATGTCAGCCCAGGAGAAACAACTTCAATTTCTTCTGAAAGGGGGGCAGTACAGGATTCAGGGAGACCAATCAATCCTCAAGTGTCTGGTTCACAACAGCATTAATCACCCCACTCATGCAAAGCCTTGGAGCTGACTTCAGACTTTGGCGCTTATCATCACCTTGGAGAGCTCCCGGGTCGGCAGAGTTGTGTTTCGTCAGAATTTGAAGGCTCTGACAGACATATAAAGTAAGAGTGTATGACACTGGGACTGAATGGACCCTCAGATCAGAGATTGTTTCTCTTTTTGTTCTCTGTAACTGTCTAGGTCTCTGCTTTTTCCCCCCCTCAGTCTCTACCTCTATCCACTCATGAATCTCTCTTTCCCTTTCCTTTCTTTTCTCCTTTCTCTGCCTCAAAGGTCTTTTCCATGCTGCCTTTAATCTCTCTTCCTCTTCCTCCTCCTCTGATTTTTTCTTTGTATTCCAATGTTTTTCTACTTTACATCTCTTTCCCTTTCTGTTCTGTTTTTTCAGTTTTTGTCTCCCTACCTCCTCCCAATGTTTCTTTTCTCCAGCGTCTTTGTTTCTTTCAATCCATGTCCCCCCCCCCCCCACTGTTGTGCTTTTTCTTCTCCCTTAGACTGCCTGTGTGTCTCTTTCCACCTTTCCCTCTTGATCCTTTGTCCTATGTATCAATCAATCACCAAGCCCACATTCCTCTCCTTTTCCTAGGAAGCCAGACATTTCAGTGCCCATCCCTTTCTCTCCCTAACACGCTGAGAAGCAGAGAGCATTTTCTGCTCTTAATATCACTCCCTGAACAGTCTGACTCCCTCTGGAGCTAGAGATGCATTGATTTCCCTGCTGAGAGATTATGAGAAAGCTCTCATCCTGAGAACGAGGCGCTAGCATCATCCTGCTTGCTGGCTCAATGTCCATTCTTCACACCAAGAGATCCTTCACCTCAGACCCTCTTCACATACATCTCCCTTTGGAAAAAGAGATTATTTTTTAAAAAGACATTTATTCTTGTTAGTGTTTAGACAGAGAGATGTGATGAAGTCAATTATTGAGTAGGTGTAGGAGAGCAGGGCATAATGGAATAAGCTCAGTTTGCTTTGAGGGTCAGAGAACCTGAGCTCAGATCCCAGTGCTGTTACTCACTACCTATGAGCAGTCACTTACCCTCTCTAGGTCCCAGTTCCTCATCTATAAAATGAAAGTGATTGGAGCACACGGTCCCAAAGGCACCTTCCATCTCTAAATGGATAATCCTCTAACATACTGATGCATCTCACTCCTCTTTCCTCTCCCTCTTCTCCTCTTTTTCTTCTTCCCACTGTTCTCCACCCACTTCTCCTGGAATCCTTAGCTTTTATTCAGACAAGAGGAGAATCAGGCAATCCTCACAGAGATATTGGCTTCAAGCTCTTCAAGAGCAGGGAATGAGCACAGTCTATTCAGGGAACAATGAAAAGAGTGGTTTAGCTGGGGCAGAGCTCCTGTGGGAAAGTAAGGAAAGAGAGAAGTAGAGAAGTAAGGCCTTGAATGCCAGGCTAAGGATTCCAAACTTTAATATATAGGCATTACTGCAGTGTTAAAGACTTTGTAAGGAGAGGGCTGACATTGGCAAAATGGTATTTTAGGAGGATTAATGTGCCAATCAATCTATCAATTAATCTGTCAATCTCTCAAACAAAATTTACAATTCTGTAAATTAAAGATGTCAATCACACTCCTTTTTTTTAAAACCAGAAATACAGAGTTGATTCTATATTAGGAAAACTATAAACATAATAGAACATAGAAGTAACAAAAACCAATTTAAAAAATCATATAACTGTTTCACACTGAACACTATTTTAAACGAGAAATACAGAACTGGTTCTGTATTAGGACAACTGTAAACCTAATAAATGACAAAAACAATTTTAAAAAATCATCTAACTATCTTAATAATTACAAGTAAAAGTTTTTGGCAGAGCTGTTGTTTTAACTGCTATGGAACTTCTAGTGTGGCCTGGAACAGATTAAATCAGATTAAAACATAATGGGGGGCAGTGAGGTGGCTCATTGGATTGAGAGCCAGGTTTAAAAATGGGAGTCATGACCTCAAATCTAGCCTCAGACGCTGCCTAGCTGTGTGACCCTGGGCAAGTCTCTTAGCCCCACTGCCTGGCCCTTCTATCTTGGAACCAATACACAATATTCTTTCTAAGTCAGAAGGTAAGGGTTTAAAAAAATTTGAAATAAATAATGGCATAAATTGATTTGTGGCCCAAGGGGAATTCTTATGTGTGAAATTGTGGTCCCCATTTCTGTTTGAGTTCGACATCACTAGTGTAAAGGGTGGATTGGAAAATCAAGAGGCTGGAAGAAGGAACACCTGGATATTGCCATAGTCCGAGAATGAGGTGGAGAGGACCTGAACTATGGGGGTGATATTAGGAATGGAAAGGGAGCTCTGTGATCTTGGGCCAGTTCCTTAATCTTTCTGGATCTTGACTGCAAAATGGGGACACTATAGTTCAATAATGCTAACTTTCATTCTGTGGTAGTTTAAGGTTTGGCAGAATGCTTGAAAAAATAACAATGACTTACATTTTAATAACATTTTGTATATAGGATCCCATCTGATCTTCACAACAACTCCAGGTGGAAGGCTCTATTGTTATTTCTATTTTATGGATTGGAAAACTGAGTTTCAGAGCAATTAAGCGATTTACCCAGGGTCTTACAGCTAGTAAGTTTCTGAGGCAAGATTTGAACCTAGATCTTCCTGACTCCAAGTCCAGCTCTACCTATTATACCATTTGATTGGATGGTAGACCAATCAAAACCACTTCATCTCTTGAGGTCTTTCCATGCCTGGTTTCATTGGATCCCATATTTGACCTAGAAGGGACTTTTTGAGGTCACCTAATCAATGCTTTCATTTTACAGTTGAAAAGTTATAAGTAAAGAGAGGTTAATAATAATAATAATGATGATGATGATGATGATGATGACTAACATTTATGTAGCCCTTCCTATGTGCCAGACACTTTACAATTATTATCTCATTTGATCCTCACAACAACTCTGAAAGGTAGGTGCTATTATTATCATCCCCATTTTACAGATGAGGAATTTGAGGGAAACAGGGGCTAAGTGACTTGCCCAAGGACTCCCAGAATGTGAGCACACAGGCATGATTTGAACATGGGTTCCCCAGACATGAGATTTAGCTCTGATTCTTTGAAGGAACTTGAGAAAGACAAGGAAACCTTGCCCGAGAGAGGTCTGAGAATGCAGAAGAATTGACCTGGGCCACCTTATCATTAATACTTTCCAGCCTTGTTCTTCTCTCATCTCTGACTGGCTAGTCTGCTACTTGCCATGGCTTAATTTATTCTTTATCCATTTTTTCTAACTCTCACCTTCCATTTTAGAATCAATACTGTGTATTGGTCCCAAGACAGAAGAGTGGTAAGGGCTAGGCAATGGGGGTTAAGTGACTTGTCCAGGGTCACTCAGGTAGAAAGTATCTGAGATCAGATTTGAACCCAGAATCTCCCATCTCTGGACCTAGCTCCCTCCTTTGTCTATTCTTGAACCATAAGTGGTGAACCATAGCCCCATCTGCTTGTCCAGAGGATCCTCTACCGTGAAGCTCCAGCCAGCTGCACCTCAGGAGGAAGGGATTGTGCAAGTGCAAAGTATGATTTCATTACAGCTGAGGATTAGGGCTTCTAAATCAAATTGGCTCCTGGGAAAATCAGAGCGAGCACAGGAAGAGGGTGAATAGTTACTGAGAAGAGAAAGACCGGGTTAAATAAGCCATTCCCCGTGCAGATGGCTGGAGCAGTCCTGGCTCTGCCTAATGGGAATGGGTGCTCTGTTTGAACTTCTGGTCAAGCACAGCTGCAGAAATCAGGAGAAACTTGTCTCTGACCAGGAAGGTAGGGGTGAGGAGGGTAGGAGAAGAGGAGGACCTAGAAGTTTGTCTTCCAGAGCCTTCTGAGTAAGACTGCGTGACAAAAGGGAAGTCTCAGGGCTGTGAGTGCCATGTTCCTGGATGGACCTGACCAACCACAAGAGGCACTGATGTACCTTTTACTAGGTATGCATGCCTAGGTGTGGGAAGCCAATAAGAGAATAGATAAAAATCTGAGACCCTCTTTTGACACCTTTTCTTATTGGAAAAACATTATAGAGTTATTGGAAAGCTTTGAGTCCATAACCAGACCAGAAGCTACTGAGTTAACAATTTCTCTCCTTGATAATTAAGAAGCCTGAACCCTAAAAAATATATTACTTAGATAAGGACTGGAGCCAGACAATTTAGTCCAGACTATCTGACCAGGTGCAGATCTGTAAATCAAGGCAGAACGGAATTAGTAAACATCTCCATGAAATTTATTTCTGTTCCCAGAAGTAAACCCCTACTAATTGGTGGTTGGAATTTGGCCCTTGTCCTTGCACCCATATCTCTACTTTTTAGACTTTAATGGATTGTGTATGATTTGTAACCCCTTCACAGCTGTTATTTTTTCTTTGTGTTCTTTGTTTGAAACCAGTATAAAATAAAGTCCAAATCCCATTGCGTTAGAGCAACATGGGCTAACCACTAGTCTGGTTGTTCTCATTTTCTTTCTCCTGCCTTAACAATCCTAAGCCACCAACACCACTCAGGACCCCAAAACCAAATAGGGGGTTAGCTCCCTATACCTAGGTAACTTGTTGGTGTTGTTTGGCCATTTTCAGTTATGCTTGACTCTTCATGGATCAATTTGGAGTTTTCTTGGCAAAGATATTGGAGTGCTTTCCCATTTCCTTTTCTTCCACTCATTTGATGGATGAAGACACTGAGGTGGTTAAGTGACCTGCCCAGGGTCATATAGCGAGGAAATGTCTGAGGGAAGATTCGAACTCAGGAAGATGAGACTTTCTGACTCCAGGTCCAGCTCTCTATTCACTATGCCATCTAGGTGTCCCAAAGTATTATATAGAATCCATAGATTTAGAGGAAGAAGCCACCCTTCAGATCTCTTAGTCCAACTCCTTCATTGTATGAATGAGCAAACCAAGGCCCAGAGAAATGTATAAAGTTATACAGATATTAAGTAGCAGATCTAGGATATAAATGTTAGTTTTTTTTAACTAGGCCCATATGTGTTTTTATCACTACAGGAGCTCCTGGTAGATAACTTTCTCTACTAATGATGGTCACCACTATTTCTGCAATTTATAAACTTAGAACTTGGAGCCCTGCAAAATTAAGTGACTTTTTCAAGGCCACACAACCCGTGTGTTCTCAGAGGTGGGATGGTTATTATTATTATTATTATTAAATTCACTCCCTGCTACTTCAGTGTTAAGTACCCACAGGGACCAGAGCAGGGAGAAGCTAAATCTGGCTAGCCATGTGGTCAGATAATAGCATTCAAAGCTAGTGAGATCAGGCTTTATTCATCTGTCTCTTAAGACCCTGAATGGCACTTATGGGAGCTATGGCAAAGGGAAAGAAGAAAGGGAGGGAAGAGAGAGCAAGGCTCCTGAATGACCACAGCTCATGGTTCTGACCCTCCCACCCTGCCCACCCACCTGGGGTCACTCTCTCCTCTGCATCTATTCCCTGAGCCACTCAGAGAGGATGTGGTTATGATGCTGCTTCTGGAACTTCTGGGTCCATGTGGTTGGGGCTGAAGCCCTGGAATTTGATGGACAAGCTTGTCTCTTACTTGGGCCATTTGGTGATGAGCACCTTCCCTAGAGCACATCAGACTGAAGCCTGTTCCTGCCTGACCAGGTATGGTTCATTATAAGCCAAACCAACTTTGATACTAGAGGAGAGATCATGGAATCATAGATCGAGAGCTGATGGTGACTTGAGAATCGATCCTTTTCATTTTACAGATCAGGAAACTGAGGCTCAGTGAGATTAAGTAACTCATCCTAGATTGCACAATAAGTGTATGAAGATTTTTTCCCCTTTAAGTATATTTATTTTTAATTAAATTTTAATTTTGTTTTCAATCAACAAAAAAATCCACTCTCTCTCCCTCTCCCTCCTTCCCCTCAATTAAAAAAAAGAAAAGAAAAACAAACCCTCTGGTAAAACACATGCATAATCAAGCAAAACAAATTCACCCACTGGCCATGTAAAAAAGTCTTAATCTGTGCACCGAGTTCATCCCTTCTCTGTGAGGAGGTGGGGAGCATGTTTCATCTCAGGTCTTCCAGAATCATGCTCAGTTTTTCACTGATCAGAATTCAAAGCTGTTAGTTTTTACACCATTACTGTTATCAAACCAGTTGTTCTCCTGGTTCTGTTCAGTTTGCATCAGTTCATAGGGATCCTGCCAACTTTCTCTTGACCCCTTCATGGGTTCTTGTAGCACAATAGTATTCTGTTCCATTTGTATGCTATAATTTGTTCAGTCATTCCTAAGTTGATGGACACTCCTTTAGTTTCCAGTTCTTTGCCCTTGCAAAAAGAGCTGCTATAAATGCTTTTGTACATATGGGTCCGTTTCCTCTTTCTCTTATCTCTTTGAGATATAAACATAATGTCAGTACCATTGAGTCAAAGGTATACACAGTTTAATAACTTTCTGGGCATAGCTCCAAATTACTTTCCGTAATGGCTGAGCTTGTTCACAGTTCTGCCAACAGCACCTTAATGTACCAGTTTTTCCTCAGCCCTGCCAACATTTATCATTTTCTTTTTCTGTCAACTTTGCCAATCTGAGGCAAAACCTCAGAGCTGTTTTTATTTGCATTTCTTGAATTATTAGTGATTTAAAGCATTTTTATATGGCTATAAATAGCTTGGATTTTTTCCTTCGAAAAGTACCTGTATTGGGGCAGCTAGATGACTCAGTGGAGAGGGATCTAGTCCTAGAGATTGGAGGTCCTGGGTTCAAATCTGACCCCAGATACTTCATAGCCATGTGACATGGGCAAATCACTTAACCCCAATTGCCTAGTTCTTACCATTCTTCTGCCTTGGAACCAATATTTAGTACTGATTCTAAGACAGAAAGTGAGGGTTTTAAAAAAAAAGAAAAGTGCCTGTTTACATTCTTTGACTATTTAAAAAATTAGGAGAAGGCAGACAGGGTTTTTAAATTGGAGGGCACCTTAGCAGGGATGGATCTAACACACACATTCATGAAGAGAATCCCCAGTCTAGGATCTCCATCAAGGGTCATCCAATCTCTGCTTGAAGACCCCCAAAGAAGGGGAATTCAGCTCTGAGGCAAGCTGGTTTTACTTGGGGCAGCTTTGTTTGGAAGGTTTTCTTGATACCCTCCCTACATCGATTTCTCCGTAATGTCCATCCATGCCTCTTGATTCAAACCAGATCAGAACAAGTCCGATCCTGCTCTACACGATCCCTGTTTCAGAGACTTGAACACAGCTACCATGTTCCCCTGAGTCTTCTCTTCTCTAGACTAAACATTCCAAGTTTCCTCAGTTGATTCTCATGTGACAGGAACTAAACTTGTCCCTCATCCTAGGGTAGGTCACCAATTTCTTCCTTTGTTAGGAAGCTGCCAGCAGAAGAATAAACACTCAGAAGAACACTTATGCCTCTAACTCTTCATTAGGAATTTCAGTTCAAACCAATAAACTTTTATTAGATGTCTACCATGTGTGAGGCATCCTGCTGGCTATTGGGGTTACAAAAACAAAACAAAATTTGGATCTTGGGTATATTCTACTTTTTTTTTAGTATAGGTCAGGAACACCTGAGAGTTCTAATCCAGCCTCAGGCATTTACTAGCTGTGTGACCTTGGACAAGTCACTTAACCTTGTGTTTGTAAACAGTTTCCTCATCTGTAAAAAATGAGCTGGAGAAGAAAATGCCAAACCACTCTAGTATCTTTGCCAAGAAAACTCTTAAGTGAGGTCACAAAGAGTCAGTCACGAGACAAAATGACTGAACAACAACAATCCATCAAATTCAACTATCACCTACTATGTGTCAGCTACTGTGCTAAGTTCTGGGGATACAAAAACTGGAAATGCACAGTCTCTGCCCTCAAGGAGCTTCCATTCTGACATGCATGGAATAGCCAGCAAGAAGGTGAATGTTGCCATAGTGAACCAATGCCCACCTCGTCTGCAAAGGAAACTGATGATAGGGAGGGAGTAAGGAATGCCAGGTTCAAGGTACAGAAACCCAGGCTGAGAGACACATCCTGACAGGACCGGCAATGGAAAAATCAACATGGAAAAGAAGCAGGAGAAGCTAAGAAGCAGTGGAGAAGTTTCATTTGGGGCTTCGTATGGCTAACACCCAGCAGAATGTATGGTGTCTTGTCTGCTGGGCTCTCTACCAAAAGGAAACTAAATAGACCTTCCTTGTCTCTATCATCACTGACATCTTATCTTCCCATCTTACCTGACTTCTTTGTGCCAGAGGGACATCTGAAGGGTGTGAAGTGGGAAGAGAGCTGGATTTGGAGTGAGAGGACTTGAGTTCAGAGTCTATCTCTTACTTAATCACTTGTGTGACTCTGAGCAAGTCACTGAAACTTCTCTGATCCCCAGTTTGCCTCCCCTCACTCCCTCCTCCTTTTTTTGGTGTGTGTGTAAAAGGGCAGGGAAGGTCCCATCTACCTCTACATTTCTCTTCCTATAGGTTGTTGAAGTCTGGGGTTCAGGAGTGAAGTCAGGGTGGGAGATAAGGATTTGATTATCTGAATAAATAATAATATTTAATATTGTTTAATAATAACAAATTAAATAATAATAAATAAAAAACAAATCTGAATGAATTGATGTTAAAGAAATGAATGAAGTCATTAAGGGGCAACATGTAAAGAGAGAAGAGAGCAGAGCCATGGACAGAATTTTGGGGATTCTTAAGGAATTAGGAGGAATAAAGGGGGCCAGGAAAGAATCTAGAGAAAGAACAATTAGAAAACTAGGAAAAGAATTAGAAGGAAACAAGAGAGGAGAGAAGACCAGGAAGGAAGGGAGGAGAGAAGACCAGGAAGGAAGGGAGGAGAGAAGACCAGGAAGGAAGGGGTGTCAGTGTCACAAACTTAAAAAAGATAAAAAAAAGAATGAGAATTGAGAAATTGCCATTGGGTTTGCTGATGTTGGAATCATTGGTGACCTGTTGGAGGAGCCTCTTGAGGAGAGGGGATGCTGAATGAAGGCCGACTGCAAGAGGATGAAGAATGAATGTGTGACAAACAAGGAAAGGGTGGGCAAGATATATTTTTTAAACCCATACCTTTTGTCTTGGTATCAACTGTAAGACAGCAGAGTGACAAGAGGCAGACAATCCGGAGTAAGGGACTTGCCCTGGGTCACATAGCTAGGAAGGATCCAGATTGAACCCAGATCCTCCTGACTCTACACTGGGCTCTCTATCCACTGTACTACCTAGCTTGGGCAGGCTATTTTTTTTCACACACTCCCCCTCTTACCAAATTAAATCTCACAGTCCTTGCTTGCCTCCTTACATGAATTATTCACAGTATGAGATTTTCCTAAAAGTATTTCAGGATCTGAGATCTATTTGTTTGGAGATATTTAATGGTTCTTAAATACCCCCCTCTTAGAAAATCATCATAAAAAAGAGAGAGGTCATACTGTTTCTTGGCACTTAATGGGGCCAAATGCCTAATTAGCTATGACCAGCCTTTGTCAGGTAATTGAGAATTCCCTTGTCTGTCTCCAAAGGGACAACATCTAGGCTCACCCTGAAAGCAGGAGTTGATGGGTATTTTGAAACATGTTTTATTGAGTTGATTCTTGGGTTCTAGTCCTTGCTCTGCCACTGATGAGTTATGTGACTTTATTTTCCTTCTCTGAACTTGTTTCCTTTTCTTTAAAATGATGGCATCCGTGATGATCTCTAAGGACATTCTACAACACTTCTCAGCTCTGAGACCCTACATTCTCAAGACTCTTCTAAATCTGACATTGTTACCTCTTTTTTTTCTAAACCCTTATCTTCTGTCTTAGAACCAATACTAAGAATAACTTTTAAGGTAGAAGAGCGATATGGGCTAGGCAATTGGGGTTAAGTGACTTGCCCAAGTTCACCCAGCTAGGAAGTGGTGTCTGAGGTCACATTTGAACCCAGGTCCTCTTGACTCCAGGGATCCATTAAGCCACCTAGTTGCCCCCATTCTGTTACCTTTTAGTTCTAATGTAATCTGAGAAGCTAGGTGAACTTGAAGTCAGGAAGACCAATTCAAATCCAGCCTCAGATACTTATAAGCTAGGTGACCCTGATCAAGGCACAATCTGTTTGCCTCAGTTTCCTCAACTGTGAAATGGAGGTAATAGTAGGGTCATTGAGAAAACCAAATGAGATATCTGTAAAATACTTAGCACAGTGCCTAGTATATAATAACAGCTCAAAAAATACTTATTGGGCAGTTAGGTGGCTCTGTAGAGAGAGAGCCAGACCTGGAGATGAGAGGTCCTGGGTTCAAATCTGATGTCAGACACTTCAAGTCACTTAACTCCAATTGCCTAATCCTTCTGCCAATACTTAGTTGTTGGTTCTGAAACAGAAGGTAAGGATTAAATAATAAATAAATATATTCTTTTTGATTGATTGACTTCTAGACAACGAAGATAAAGCAAAGCTTCACTGAATTCTTCAGGGTCAACCTCAGGAATTAATTAGAAGGAAGGAAGAAACAAGCATTTATTAAGCACCTACTATGTACCAGGCATTGTGGCAAGGGTAGTGGCTATAAAGAAAGGGGGGGAAAACCCAAACAAACCAAAAAACAGTCCTTGTCCTTAAAAAGAGGAGACAAGAGTCAAATATACAAGATATAAACACTATGGAAGTGTCTATGGAAGCAAATGGAAGGTGAAGAAAGTCCACCCCACTTTGGGACAGGAAAGTTAGCTCTGTTGATGTATTCAGGTTTATTTGTTAGAGAATAGTTGTATATCAGGTCTTTTCACTATCCTTACCATGTAGAATGTAATCTCCTGCCAGAGAGCAGGGATCATTTTCATCAGCTGATCAACAAGCATTTATTAGGCACTAACTGTCTGCCAGGCATTGTGCTAGACACCAAGGCTACAAATAGAGAAATAAAAGAATATTTGCCTTCCTGTTCCCAGCAGCTAGAGAGTGCCCTGGCACAGAGTATTTAGTAAATGTTTATTGAAAAAATTGAGGCTGAGGGTTGGGTCTCCTCCCTCCTCAGTGTCCAGGAAGAGGCTCTTCCCTTAGGGTATAATCAGGGAGCTTTAGTGTCTTTGGGAGTCTTGACTTCCCCATGTACAATACATGCATACCTGCCTCACGCCTGGTAACTCGATTCGGTGTCAATTTAATGAATATTTATTAAGTGCTTCCCTTGTGCTCAGAAGGATGCTGAGAAGCAGAGAAGAGGAGAGTTCCTCCCCAACATGGGGGATGGTTTGGGTGAATGCATTGAGGCTGAGAGATCCCATGTGTAGTTTTGGGGGAGAAAACTCAGAGTCCAGTTTGACTGAAATGTAGATGGTTTTGGTTTAGTTTTTTTCAGTTGTGTTTGACTCCTCATGATCCCTCTTGGGGTTTTCTTGGCAGAGAATACTAGAGTGGTTTGCCATTCCCTTTTCCAGCTCATTTTACAGATGAGGAAATGGAGGCAAACAGGGTTAAGTGACTTGCCCAGGGTCACACAGATAGTATCTGATTATGTCTTCTGAAATAAGTCTGGGGGCTAGCTAGGTGGCTTGAAAACTAGTCCTAGAGACAGGAAGTCCTGGGTTCAAATGGACTTCAAACATTTCCTACCTGTGTGATCCTGGGTAATTTACTTAACCCTAATTGTCTAGCCCTTACCTCTCTTCTGCCTTGGAACCAATATTTAGTATAGATTCTTAGAAGGGAAGGATTTAAGAAGAAAAAAAAGTAAGTCTGGAAAGATGGATTGGGGTTCACTTGTAGGAGAATCTTAATACCAGATGGAGGGGTAATAAGATCATAGGCCTGGAACTAGGAGAGACCTAGAAGCCATTTTCCCCAACTTCTCATTTTACTGAAGTCCAGAGCAGTCAAGGGACTCACTCAGGGTTACCCAGCAGTAAGCTTTAGAGGTGGGATTTGAAGCCAAGTCTTTTGACTCTAGAACCATATACTTTTTTCATCATATTGGATTTTTGATCAGGAACGTAATACAGTCAAAGGTGGGCTTTGGATGGTTTAGAGTAGGGAGAAGCTAGAAGCCAGGAGGGAGATGAGTTATGAATAGCTTTTTAGTGGAGAGCTGAGGAGGGTGCTTGGGACGATGAGTGGAGAAGAGGAGTTGGGTGGGAGAGATGGGCTGAGCTCCTTGATTGGCAGATCAATGTCCGATGGACTGAAGCCTGAAATTCAGACGTGAACGTGATGAGGGCAGAACTAGCCTCGAGGGGAAAATTTTAACCAAGTCATTTCAATTCCAAGTAATCTCTGTTTCCTCTCTGAGGCAGACCAGATTTCCCAATTGGAAATAGATGACAAGTTTCCCCTGGTTACAATAAACAGGTCCTCTTGGTTCCTCAGTGCTCAGAAACACTTTATGTCCAGGGATTTTTGTTTATCAGCCAGAACAGAGGCTGGTTTGGGCATGGATTCCCATTTCCTTCGGCTGGAAGAGGGGCAGAAGGTGTCAGGTGGGCCTTCTCAAGTGGCTGGGAGGGAAAATGATACAGACTATCTCTGGCCCCAGTTTTCTGTATATTTTCTTTTCTTTTATTTTAAACATTTATTAATATTCATTTTTAACATGGTTACATGATTCATGCTCCTACTTTCCCCTTCGCCCCCTGCATTCCCCCCACCCATGGCTGACGCACATTTCCACTGGTTTTAACATGTGTCCTTGATCAAGACCTATTTCCATATTGTTGATAGTTGCATTGGTGTGGTAGTTTCGGGTCTACATCCCCAATCATGTCCGCCTCAACCCATGCGTTCAAGCAGTTGTTTTTCTTCTGTGTTTCCTCTCCTGCAGTCCTTCCTCTGAATGTGGGTAGCATCTTTACCATAAATCCCTCAGAATTGTCCTGGGTCATTGTATTGCTGCTGGTACAGAAGTTCATTACATTCGATTTTACCACAGTATATCAGTCTCTGTGTACAATGTTCTCCTGGTTCTGCTCCTTTCACTCTGCATCAATTCCTGGAGGTCTTTCCAGTTCACATGGAATTCCTCCAGTTTATTATTCCTTTGGGCACAATAGTATTCCATCACCAGCAGATACCACAATTTGTTCAGCCATTCCCCAATTGAAGGACATACCCTCGTTTTCCAGTTCTTTGCCACCACAAAAAGTGCGGCTATAAATATTTTCATACAAGTCTTTCTGTATATTTTCTGACCCCTTTACACATCTAGAGGTCAGTGTAGAGACATCACTCCTCCAGAAATGGGGAGTAGGAACATTGAGTAATCATTTGCCTTTCTCTGGGTCATTACCCAGATTACCCAGCTGGCCCCTGGCACGTACCCTGTTGCCCCAGGCTCTGGTCATGCTTTCTGATAGGAGAGGACTGGTTTTTGTTGTTATGTTTTGAAATCATCTTTCTTTGGTTCTCCAATTGTATCCTTGAGAGCCACAGAACTGGAAAAAGGATCATAAGAGGGCGTGCCCTCATTTAAACCTCAAGGACAATTGGAACTTTATTAAACAGATCCAAGCTAGAATGTCAGAGCTGGGAGAGCCCTTAGGACAGAGTGTCAGAGTTGAGAGGGGACTTAAAACCCAAAATGTCAGAGCTGGGAGGAACCTTAGAACCCAAATTTCGGAGCTTGGGGGAGCCCTTAGAACTCAGAATGTCAGAGATGGGAGGGTCCTTAAAACAGGGAATGTCAGAACTGGGGGAGCTCTTAGAACTCAAAATGTCAGAACTGGGAGGGTCCTTAGAATCCAGAATGTCAGAGCTGGGAGGGTCCTTAGAACACAGAGGGTCCTATGTGATCATCCAGGCCAACACCTTTATTTTGCTGAGGAAGAAACTGAGGTCCAGAGGAAAGAGAAATGACTTTCCCAAAGACAAACATTTAGTGGCAGAGACACGATGAGAACCCTAGTCACTTGATTCTCCGTCGTGAGTCTGTGTCAGTACAAAGTTAATAATATGCTGACTTGGCTAAAGAGGAAGGTTTATTTTGGGGAGTAGCAGAAGATAAAACTGGAAAAATCAGTTAGGGCTTGATTGTGGAGGGTGGGGAATGCTAGAACACAAGAGTCAGGACTTGATCCTGTAGGCAAATGGAACCCTAGACTTGAGGTCCATAGGATGATGGACATTGACTCCAATCTCCTCTTTTTACAGATGTGGAAACTAAGGGTCAGAATGACTTACACGTGGATAGTAAGGGGCAAAGCTGGGTCTGAATGCAGATTCTCCCACCCCATCTTCAGCTTTCTTCCCACTGTACCACATTGCCCTGGTCCTTCTATAGTAATCAGTGGACTTTGCAATAATGAATTGCTCTCCTTTAACTCCCTTTGCCAAGCCCTGACCCAGCTCATTAGTTTCTGGCCCCCTGCCACAGGAAGAGGTGCAGAGGCAGGATTTGGTTTGGCATTCCCAATGCTGAGCCAGGCTTGTTTGGCCAACAGCGAGGGTACCCACCCTCTTTGCCGGTAAATGGAGGAGGCTCCATATAGAAGCAGGGTGACCTGCCACTGGGTGGGAAAGGTCAGTCTGGCAAGGACACGTCAATGCCAAAGTCCGGAGGAGGGAACTTCAGAGGTCCTCGAGCTCCTTCTTCTATATTTCCCAGATAGACCATTAGGAACCGAACGAATCTGAGGGACCCTTGCCTGGGATCACGGGGCTCGGGCTCGGACAGGAATGACCCAGGTCCTCTGCTTCCAAGTTTGTCAGCCTTGCTGCTGCCTCCTTAGGGGTCAGACAGGCCCGACTCTCTGTGGCCCCATTTGGGATTTTCTTGGCAAGGATATTGGAGAACTTTGCCATTTTCTTCTCTGGCTTATTTGACCGAGGAGGGATTGATGCCAACAGGGTTAAGCGACTTGCCCTTAATAAGCGTTTCGGGCCAGATTCACACTCGAGAGGATGAGTCTTCCTGACTCCAGGCCCAGCTAGTTGCCCCCTTTATAGTCAGCCCCATTCCTTATTCTTCCAGGGAATGGAGAATGTAAACTCCATAGGGAGGGCAGGAGATTTTTGTTTGTTTTTTAAAAATCTCCATCTTTGTACTTTTAGGACAGCTGTTGTGGATACAGGATACAAAATTCTTTGAATAAAGTGTGGGAATCTCATCTTCTTCCTCTGAAAAAAAATTTTTTTCTAAACCCTCACCTTCCACCTTAGAATCAATATTATGTATTGGTTCTAAGGCCGAAGAGTGTTAAGGCTAGGCAATGAGGGTTAAGTGACTTACCCAGGGTCATACATCAAGGAAGTGTCTGAGGCCAGATTTGAACCCAGGACCTCCCATCTCTGGGCCTGGCTCTCAATCCACTGAGGTATCCAGCTGCCCTCCTCTGAAATTTTCTCTACCCTACCCCGTATCCAGTGTCAAAGAATGACTCAAGAGCAAGAGATTGCCAGCTGAATCAAAGCTTAGCTTTATTGCTTTTTTGCCATAAGGAAGAGAGTAGTCAGCTCAGAGAATTTCTGTGGAAGAGTTACTCAAGCCATTGCACAATATTTTTGCACTTTTCGAAGGGGAAAAAAGTCACAGGAGCATTTGACAAAGATTAATGGAGGTGGACAAAGTTGGGAGATCAATAGAGGTATACGAGATAATGGAGATATATAATAGGGAATTACAAGGAGTCAATTGTTGGACTGTTTGGAGAAAGGCAAAATATTAATGGATAATTGATTACAGCAAGAAGCTCAAGCATTTCCATTGTTTTGAAGAGAGCAGGCTTTCCCATGGGGAACGATTTTCTTCTACTCACAGTTTCTTCAGTTTAGCATTGCCTAGAAGGCCCATAGTCCTTTGCAGCTTTGTCAAAGTTTCAAGAGGCACCACGCAGTAAGCCAGTCTGGTTCCCTCCAGGGTGGATCTTTCCAAAGGGCCACCCAGGATGCTGTCAGCCTCTTTGAGATTCTCTTCTGTTCTTCGCACAGTGAAGACTTACCTAGTTTACCTCTCGTGAGCCCAATCAATTTCCACTCAATGCCTATTTATTAGGTGCCTGCCTGGTGCTCAGAAGGATTCTGGGGGACATCAGGGACAGCCTGTGTGAATGCAGAGTCCCAAGGCAGCCTGTGGAGCCTGAGTTGTTTGTGATTGCATCTTGGAATCTAATTCTTAAGAGCCTTCTCGACTCTCTTGAGCTGACTTCCATTCTCGAGACCCAGATTAGGTAGTAAAGCAAAAAGATGACTGGCTTGAGAGACCCAGGACCTGGGTTCAACTCTCACCTCTGGCACTTATTAACTGTATGTATGACTTTGTGAAACTAATTTAGACCCCTTGAGATTCAGTTTCTTCCTCAGTAAAAAGAGAATATTGAACTAGTAAGGTCCCTCCCATCTATGAGCAATTATTAAATATCTGCTATATGCTAGGTAGAGGCAGCCGTGGCTCAGTGGTTAAGAGCACTGAGCTTGGAGTCAGGAAGATCTGATTCAAATCCAGTCTCAGATACTTCCTAGCTGTGTGACCTTGGACAAGTCACTTAACCTCTATATGCCTAGGAGGTAGCTAAGTAGCTCAGGAAATGGAGGGCTTGGCCTGAGTTCAAATCTGACTTCAGATGTTTTCTGACTGTGACCTTGGGCAAATCACTTAACCTCTGGATTAACTGACCAAAGAATCCAGGAGATGAATATGGTAAACCATTCCAGTATTCTTGCCAAGAAAACCCCCTAGATAGCAGTGGCCCACGGAGTCCTGAAGAGTCAGACAGGACTGAACAACAACAACAACATATGCTAGGTGTTTTGGATGCAAACTCAAACTGAGATATGGAACCCATCCAAATTCAAAAATGAAAGCCCTGAGGAGCTTACTTCTCACTTAGTTATCTTTTTAAAATGAGATTTTTCCAAAATCCACTCTTCTAAGACCTCTGCTCAGACACGTCTGATCAATGTCCTTAAGAATATTTCGAGTTCTAAGGTTCATTGTCCTTTTCTTTCTTTGGGAAGGAAGAGGAGGACTAAATACAAATGCCCACCTTTGGCCTCAGAGTTCTTCTAATCTTTTAGTCAGCATTTAATAACTGAAATAATTTATAATAGGCATTATCTCATTTGATCCTTAAAACAACTTTGTGAGGTAGGTACTGTTATTATCCCCATTTTACAGATGCAGAAACTAAAGCTGAGAGAAGATATACCTAGCATCATAAGAGCTAGCAAGTGTCTGAGATGGATCTGAACTCATCTTCCTGACTTGAAGTCCAAACCTTTGTCCATCAAGCCACCTATATAATACAACAGGGAAGATTATCATATGAAAATAAGTATGTTACAAGGTAGCTTTTAAGGTAAAGGAGAAAGAAGTCTGAGTAAAATGCTATTAAGGCTATTAAGAGGTAATTTTCTTTGGGGATTGAGGAGGGTAACTTGTCCCCAGAACCTAGCAGAGTGCCTGCCACACAGTAGACATTTAGTAAATTCTCTTTGGTTGATAGATTGATTGAAGACATTGCACTTGGCCTGGGCTTTGAAGGAAGAGGTTTTCACTAGACAGAAATGTGGAGGGAGGGAATTTACTATTCTAGACATGGTCAATGGCCAGGCTGAAGCCAGCAGAAAAGGAAATGTAAGGGTTTTGACAAAAATAAAAGCACAGCTTTAACAATTTAAGTTTTAATGAGAATATAGCAGAGTTGTAAATTAATATTATCCCTTTAAGCCAGAGAAAACTTCTAGTAGCTTTTAACAAGTAACAATTTAGTTTGATTAACATAGAGATAGTAAAAGAATATAGTAAAATAAATATAGTAAAGGAGGGAAATATAGGAAAGAGGTAGAGAAAGAAATTTTCCTATGTTTAAACTAGTTATCTTATAACTACCTATAATTACTATCTAAACTGCCCATAACTACCACTAATAACAATCACCCCACAAAGTTCCAACCCAATCCACCCAATCAAAACCAATTCAATCAATGTTTTATCCAACCCCAATTAGGTCTGCCAAGGAAGACCAACCACCTCCCCAGAAGTTCAAGAAAGGAAAAAAAAAACCCAACAGCACAAACCCAAAAGCCAAAAAGCCCTCTAAAGGCTAAAGACCTCTCAGTAAGCTCAGGCTTTTATATTCCAGCAACTAAATGCCAACCTCCAACCCAACACACTCCTAGCAACCAACTTCCCTGCAACTGCCAGCACCTAACTGTCAGCAACTGACAGACCCTGATCAACTGACACTGGCCCCTTTTATAGCTCCTTCTTACCTCATTTCCTGTCTCTCTGGTTTCTACTTCCTTTCACCGTGGGCTGCTTAATCCCTACACATCTCTATGGTAAAAGGACCTCCAGGTCCCCAGTTAAATTAGAAGAAAGGGATTAAGAATTCCCTTTTACAGATCAAAGAAGAACCAGTTTGATTGGAATATAGAGTTTGGGAAAGGGAGCAGAATGGTCATGACCTTAAGTGCTTGGCTATTTTTTTAGAGGTATAAGAATGTTTTTTATTTAATATAAGGACAAGATTCTTTGGGGCACTAATATGTTTTATAAATAACTGTGAGTTTGTGTTTTATCCTGTGGGCATTGGGAAAAATTTATGATTATTGAGCAGTTGAGTACTGAGATTAGATGAATTTGTTGAGGAAATTTGGAGACCTGTGTGAAAGCTGGATTGGAGAAGTCAGAAGTTAAGGCATAGAGACTTTGGCATGGAAACAAGACCATTATAAAGATTTCTAGAGACAATTAGTGAGGGCAGCTATACTGCTTAGCTTTAGAATGTCCATCCTGGAGCCATACTGTCCTAACGGGTGAAGGGTCTAACTCCAGAATGGACCACGTTTCACCTTGGCCATCTTCTTTCTATCTGTTTTACTGTGTATTTCCCATCTCTCTCCTTTCTTCCCTCTTCTAGTTTCCACCTCTTGCTCTGTTAATAGTAATCAAATCAACTCTGCTATTTCCCAAAATAAATCTGTTCCTGTTAACTTCCCTCTTGTTCCACTTACCATCTCTATGATTTACCAGGATGAAATACCCTTCCCTGGCACTCCTCCTCTATATATGTTGTCTTCAGAATGTAGGCTCCTTAAGGACAAGGAATGCCTCACTTTTGTAATTGAATTTCTAGCATTGACCATGGTGCCTGGCTTTAATAATTGCTTTTTTCTACCTACCTACTCATCTATCCATCCATCCATCCTATCCATCCATCCATTCATCCCTCTATTCAACCATCATCCATCTATCCATCCATTCATCCTATTTATTCATCCATCCATTCATCCCTCTATTCAACCATCCATCCATCCATCCATTCATTCTAGCCATTCCTTGTTGGTTAGGATCAAGCCCAGAAAAAACCCTTCTCATCCTGCCTCCTGCAATTCTTACTAGTCCCTGAATTCCTAAAGATTTCCTTGCTCTCTGGAGCAGTTCAAGGTTCTGAGGGATGCTAAAATCTTCTAGGTTAGATCTTGTGATAGGAAGATTACCTATTCTTCTATGAGTTTAAGTTTCTGCTGTTCCTTTTGGGCAGCTCTTGTTCCATGTTGTTCTCTATTTTCTCTCCTACAAGAAACAGAACCAGCCCCTCACAGTTCACTTTTTCCTCAGGCCAGGGAAAGGGCCATGTAGGTTGTTGTCCTACTCTCCTTAACACTCCCAACCCCCCCACTGGCTGAGGGCACTATTTATTCTGCTTTTTCTGACACTGGGGGATTTGCCCTGAATACAGAAAATTCTGGCTAATGACTGAGAAGGATCAAGGTACTGAAAGAAGAAACCAGCACTTCCCAGAGATGGGAGGATACATTGAGAAATGTATGGGGATGTAAAAATAAGATATCAGCAAAATATTATATATAAAATTATTCATTCATTTACAATTCTGTATCCCTCAAATACCATTTACAACTTCTGTAGCCTGGGGCAACCCATGTCACCTTTAAGGCCTCAATTTTCTCTGAAAAATGAAGGGGTTGGATTAAATGACCCCTGCAAGTTTCCTTCCAATTCTAAGATTCTATGCTATTCTCTGCAGAGCCAGGGAAAAGAAACAAAAAGAAAATCCTCTCTCATTCAGGAACTATGACTATGGGCATAGAATTGAGAGCTAGAAGAGAATTTAGACATTTTCTTATTTAGCCCCATTTTAAAGAGGAGGGAACTGAGACCCAGAGGGGTCAAGAGACTTGACCAAGGTCACATAGGTATAGTAAGTGGCAAAATTTAGGCTCAAATCCAGGCACTCTGCCTCCAACCAAACACAATAGTTTTCCCAAATCACCACATTTCCCACCTGGTTGCTCAAATCAGCACGTTCAAAACCAGAGTTGTTTAGTTTTCTGCCCAAAGTCCATTTTCCCTTCTGGCATGGACTTTATGAAAATTCACTAGGAGCCTCCAGGCGCTCTGAAGGATTCATTCTGAGAGGCAGAGCTGAGATCTGAGAGCCTTCCAAAAATTTGGGAGTCATCTGAATAGGGATGCCCCAGAGGCACCACTGACCCTGATTCTGAATCCTGCATTTCCCCCACTGTATCACTATGCAAGCCCACTCATCTCTGACTGATGCACAGAATAAAGGAGAATATGGGCTACATGCTCCATCTTTCTGGAAAGGAGATGGCTCCATTGGGGAATGGCCAAACAAGTTATGGCCTCTGATTTGTGAATACATACTATGCCATAGGAAATAAAGAGCAGGTTAATTAAAAACACACACACATACAAAAAAAACCAATGAAAGACCCACATGAAATTATGAAAAGAAAAATTAAAAAAAAAAGAAAAATGTCTACATATGTTTATATATTATATAACTACATATAATTTATATATATAATATATTGTTATAGTATATCAATATTAATATTGACAATATATCAATATCACAAATGTATTAATATATTATACATGCATACCATAAATAAAACTTATATGGTAATATTAAATATTATATATAGTAAACATTTTTATTATATATAATATTTTGTGTATGATATATAAAATATAAAAGTATGTGTATCTTTTTTTTGGGTCAAATGATGCCCTCTCTAGTGTAAGGAGAGGAAGGAGGGAGGTAGAGAGACAGCTGGGAATTCTGATGTAATAAACTAATTAATTAATTAAACAATTTTTTGAAGAAAAAAAAAAGACAAACCTAACATCAAAAAAAGGGAAGAAAGAAATTAAAAAAAAAAAAAGAAAGGAAATAGCTTTACATTCATGTTTTCAGAGGTTGGGAAGGACCCGGCACCTAAGGTTTCTGAATAGCCCACCATCTGCTTTCTTCTTTCTTCCCTACTCTTGCCCATCCCTCCCATGGAAATCCCTCCGTTCTTAAGGTGAAAACAAATAGGAGCCTTTTTCCGGAGGGAGGAAAGCAACGGAGTGGGGGCGCGGGGGGGGGGGGGCGGCAGCGGTTCTGGCAGCGTTTCCTCTCCAGAACCCCCCAGCTGAGCTGGACTTCCAGGTTGGCTTCCCCTAAATGAAGCTGGTCTCGGGGGGGGGCCTCGACGCCCCCCGCCCCGGCAGCTTTCTGGGTCCAGGGGCTTGGGGAAGCTTTCTTCCCCAGCTCCAGGGATGGTTTCGGGGCTCGTGGGAGAGGAGGGAGCCAGGGAAGCAGATGAAATCTTTCCGAGCTCGGGAGAGTTCTGGAGAAGTTTCTCTGTCGGTTTCCTGGCACAGCCCTGCCGAGGGGATGGATGGCTCGCTTTAAGATTTTGCAATGGGAAAAGCTCCCTTTTCTTTTTCTTGAGGCGTCCCCACTGGCTCCGTTGTACCTGGTCTAAATCAGGGCGTCTTCCCTTCTTGATGCTCTGACCCAACTGGAATGGACTCACTGGGCCTCTGTTTTCCTATCTGGAAAACAGGGATGTTGATAATAACCCATTTTCTAGAATTATTTACAGTTTACAGCACCTATATAGTCTCGTATTACAGTGGTCCTACGGCTTTCATTGACCTATTGCATCTCATTCAATCCTGAGGTGGGCAGTGATAATAGCAGACATTTCTTTCTTTTTTTTTTTTTCAAGCCTTTTCCTTCTGTCTTAGAATTAAAACTAAATATTGATTCCAAGGAAAAAAGAGCAGTAAGGGCTAGGCAATGGAGGTTAAGTGACTTGAACCCAGGACCATCATCTGCCTGAAGACTTTTTTGCCCTCCTCTTCCCCAGTGGTTACTGCTTTTCCCCACAAAGTTACCCCATTATCTCCTCTGTGTGTGTCTGTTATGCTTTATAACCATCTTGTATTCATGTATGTTTTCTCTCCCTGTGAGAATATAAGATCCTTGAGGGCAAGAACAGTTTCATTTCTGTCTTTGTAGTCCCCATTTAACTGCCCCTTCATAAATATTTGGTTTTTTAAAACCCTTTCTTTTTGTCCTAAGAACAGTTCTAAGAGAGAACAGCAAGGGCTAGGCAATGGAGACTAAGTGACTTCCTAGGGCCACATTTGAACCCAGGACCTCCCATCCCCAGACCTGGCTCTCTATCCCCCGACCCTTAGTAAATGCTTATTGAGGGTGGCTCAGATGATGGAGAGCCAGACCTAGAGTCAGGAGGTCCTAGTTCAAATCTGGCCTCAGACATTTCCTAGCTGTGTGACTCTGGGCAAGTCACTTCAGCCCCATTGCCTAGCCCTTACCACGTTTCTGCCTTGGAGCCAATACACCAGTATTATGTCTAACATGGAAGGTGAGAGTTTAAAAAAAATAAGTGCTTGTCGATTGATTGATTCCTTGTGGAATATTTATGGGAGTGCAGGAGAAGGTACTGAGGGTTCAGATTTGTACCTGTAGAAGAAATGCCCACGTGGGTGAGATGATAGCTCTGTTGAGGTACCAAAGTGTTATTCAATTTGATTCAACAAACATTTCATAAGTGTCTACTTAATAAATAGCCAGGGACTGTGAGACCTTGGAGAGACAGACAGAAACAAAGTAGTCTGTTCTCAGAGCTCACATTCTGCAGTAATTAGACAGGCTACTTGTTATGGCACACCTGAGTGGCTATTTCCCCAAAGCCTGCCTTGGTATCTTTCTCTTAATAATTTTCCTGGCTTTGTGGCCACAAGTAAATAACTAAACCTATCTGAACCTCAGTTTTCTCATCTGCAAAATGAGCAATTTGGGTGAGATGATCACTGAGGCTACTTCCAGCTCTGACATTGTGTGTTCTAATATGCAAAGTCCTAAAGCTCCTTCCAGCACTGATTTTTCATGTTCTGGGGTCCCTTTTGGCTCTGAGCTTCTGTGTTACTTAGCTCAGATAGATGACATTCTTAGGTTTTAAAAGAACTGGAGGGGACAACTAGATGACTTAGTAGATTGAGAATTAGGCTTAAAATTGGGAAGTCCTGGGTTCAAATTTGACCTTAGGCACTTCTTAGCTGTGTGACTTTGGGCAAGTCACTTAACTCCAATTGCCTACCCTTGTTCACCTTAGAATCAATAAGATGGGAAGTAAGGGTTAAAAAAAATACCTGGAAAATGTTGTCATTGAGGTTGAAAGATCATGGAATATAGGAGAGACACCACAAGCCTGGAGAAGAATTTTCTCTCTGTCTCTCTCCCTCTTTCTTCTTTCCTTCCTTCCTTTTTCTCTTTCTCTTTCTTTCTTTCGTCCTTTCTTTCATCCTTTCTTTCTTTCTCTCACTCCCCCTCCCTCCCCTCCTTCCCTCTCTTTCTCTTCCTTCTTTC